>NC_058410.1:106492690-106508898 GCF_002201575.2 Neomonachus schauinslandi | reverse complement strand
CCCCCCCCCCCAGTGTCTCTCTCTCACTCTCACTCCACTAATTGGCACCAGCAGCTAGATGCGGTGGTGGCGTGGCTGGTCCAGGGTCGGGCTGGCCAGGTGGGCAGAGTGGGCCCGGAGGATCCAGGGAGGGGCCTCCGGCTTGGCTGGGCACCGCCTTTCTTTCACCCACTGGGCACTGGTGGCGGGCCCATCTGGCGCAGGTGCCAGGCACTGGTGCCTGCTCACCCAACTGGTTTCCACTGCTCTTGGCTTCTGCACTTGTCTGGAAGCTGAGGGTAGTGGGGCGGGCAGACGTGGCGTGAGGAAGGGGTGCAAGTGACTCGAAGCAGCCTGTTGTCAGCTGCAGGAGGAGGCCGGGTGGGGTCAGGCACCGTATGGCAGCCCCTCCTCGTGGACCTGGGGCCTCCGGAGGGGAGCCCTCTACTCTGGTCTGATGCACGGCACCCACAGAAACCTCCCTGTAGGTTTGGAGGCTCTTCCTCTGGGTTGGAGGCTGTGGTGGGCCCTTTGGCCACCAGTGGCCTGGCTGTGGACGCTGCCTCTGGGCTTGGCCTGATGTGGTGCCCTCCTTCAGCCTGCCTTTGGTGGAGGGGCCCGGGCCTGAGGGGCCCTGAGGGGCACAGGGGGAAGGTGGCCCGGATTGCTGTCCCCAGCAGGTGAAGAGTCAAGGTGTACTCTTTCGGGGGCGGTAGCCGTTGGGGCCCTGTGGCCCAAGACTTGAATTTGTCCCTACGGGACAGCACTCCCCCTTACAGTGTCCTCTCCTTGCACTCTCTGCCCACCTGTGTCTGCCTCTTCCTGCAGGCAGGCTTCCTAGCCAGTGCTGCCTCTTTCCGCCGCTCTCTCTGTCTTCCGCTGCAGCACTCGGATCCTTCCAGGGCTTGGAAGGGGCAGGGGGGCCAATGAGCTGGGTGGGGGTGCAGCTGCGGACTGTTAGGGGGTGTTGCATGGTTTTTTTTTTTTTTTTTTTTTTTCTCTTTCTCTGCTGACGCTCTAGCTTAGATGTCTTTCCTTTTGCCTTTTGCAGTCCCTGTGGGCCTTGCTCAGAGCGGAGAAAGCATTTGTTTGTACAAGATCCGCAGACGTGTAAATGTTCCTGCAAAAACACAGACTCGCGTTGCAAGGCGAGGCAGCTTGAGTTAAACGAACGTACTTGCAGGTTGGTTCCCAGAGGGCGAGCAAGTCAGAGAGGGGCTTCACACAGAGATGGGGAGAGAGAGAGAGAGAGAGAGAGAGAGAGAGAGAGCTTGCACGCACGCGCACCAGAGGGGCCAGCTGCTTGCTCGGCTTCTAGCTGCCTGCCTGGTGACTGACCGCCGCCTTCTCTGCTTGCGGGGCCCCTGCGGTGGGACGCAGGTGCTGGCCTGGCCTGCTGGGGCCTGTTCCGAGGTTGCCCTGGTTGCCTGAGGGGTTAGCCTGGTGTGGCTTCATGTGACGGTGTGGACGCAGGCTGAGTGTTGTGTCCTGTGGTCCTGTGGTGTCCTGTGGTGGCTGTTGGTCCTGACGTTGTTATCACTACCTTGCTACTAATACAGAGGGCCCTTCTTGGTGTGGGGGCTGCTGCCGTCTACAAAGCTCAGACGCTCTTGGGGGCCTTGCCACCACCCTCTGAAGTCCGCACCGCTGGGCTTCTCATCCCCTCAGTGTCCCTCACGGGGGCAGGGGGCGAGTCCCTCCGAGACTGGGGTCCCCGAGGGCACGGGCTCCCGCTGTTGGTTTGGGGTGGGTTGGAGATTTAACGTTTGGGGGACACTAGATACTTTTAATACTCCAGTTACTCATGGTGACAACCCCAAACAGCCCACATATTTCCAAATGCCTCCAGGATGGGCGGGTCGGGAACTCCTCACGGGAGGGCCTGGCTTTTATTCACCTGGGTGACCCTCCAGGCATCTGTACCTTTGTCCTCTGAGCACACTGGGGACCTAGAAAGTGTCAAGTATGTAAGCGAATACGTGACTGAGTTCAGGGGGTAAGGTCAGGAGCACAGAGCCGTGACAGGTTGGCTGGCCATCTTTCGATGCCTACCAGTCCGGCCTTTGCTCAAAGGCTGGGAGCCCTCTGGGCCAGCCTGAGTTTCACCCAGGGAGGGGGTCTTATATGGGGATTCCCTGGCAGGATCAGGGTGCCCCCAGCTAGTCCAGATGCTCCATTAACAAAGTCCTTGGAATGTGGCTGCCTTCCCCACCCCCGTGTTCTTGTGGCTGTGGATGTTCAAGGGATGCTGGGGACCAGGCCCTGGGCTGTTGGTGCAGGCTTCTCTCTGTCTCGGTGGTATGTGAGGATAGGAAGTGTATGTGAGTGCTGGGCTTGGGGCTCTGCCTAACTCCAGGGCCCAGTGAGGGGTCTCCACATGCCCCGGGGGCTTTGGGGAAGGTGAGGGCTTTATCATTTTCACGTTTTCTGTGGGGATTATTCTGCAGAGAGACTGTCTGGGATGGGGTGTGTGAAGTGACCTGGGGGCTAACAGAAGTTACCCCAGCCTCCAGAGACCTCCCCCTGTATGGGGGAGTTTCAGGACCCCAAACTGGGGGCTTAGGATGCCCATTGCCAGGCTCTCAGAAGGGCGGGGCCTGCTCTGACCTCTCATAGTAGAGAAGGGAAAAGGCAATAAGTCCCAGGGGCAGGGGCATGACACGAAAGCTCTTGGTGTCCCCTCTGCTTGGACAGGAGCAGCGCAGCGAATGATCACCTCTCGCCACCCAGCAGCCTGGTACCGGGGGCCCGCTGCGGCCAGCATGCTGAAGAAACAAGGCCTGGAGGGAGGGCATGGTGAAGGGAGATGTGTCCCTCACGGCCTCGCCGGAGCAGCCCCTCCCTTTCAGCTGGCCCTAGCCCTGGGTCAGGGTGCTCTCCCCACTCTCTTCCGCAAGCCAGCCCCATAGAGGCAGAGCTGAAGCCCCTCTCTCTGTGGGCACTCTTTGCTGACTAACTCGGTCCACTTCTGGTCACCATCAGCTCTTAAATGCCAAGTAGGGACTGTTCTTAAGTATGCGTTCATTTGTCGCCTCTGATGGCATGTCCCCATGTCCTTGTCTTGTCTCAACTAGATTGTAATCTCTAGAGGGCAGAGGGGAGTCCTGGACTCAGCTCCTGCCTGGGGGGGGGGAGGGGGTGCCCACCCCGTGGGCGGGGGCTGGCTCTCCCCTCCCGCGGGGCTCCTTGAGGCCTTGCCGTGCTTTCGCCATCCTCTCTGCCGCAGGGACCCTGGGCTCCCGGGAAGGGAAGGCTGCCTGCCTCACTACCGCGTCCCCGCGCCCGGCCCTAACCCCGCGCCCGGCCCTAACCACCAGCCTCTGTTTCCCGTCTGCCGCAGATGTGACAAGCCCAGGCGGTGAGCCGGGCTGGAAGAAGGAGCCTCCCTCAGGGTTTCGGGAACCAGACCTCTCACCAGGAAAGCCTGATTCAGAACGCTACAGAAACCACGCCGCCGCCACCACCACACCAACCATCGCCATCACCAGAACAATCCTGAATCCAGAAACCTGAAATGAAGGAAGAGGAGACTCTGCGCAGAGCACTTTGGGTCCGGAGGGCGCGACTCCGGCAGAAGCATTCCCGGGCAGGTGACCAAGCACGGTCCCTCTTGGAATTGGATCGCCATTTTATTTTTCTTGCTGCTAAATCACCGAGCCCGGAAGATTAGAGAGTTTTATTTCTGGGATTCCTGTAGACACACGCACCCACATACATACATTTATATATATATATATATATATATATATATATTATATATATAAAAAAATAAATATATATATTTTATATATATATATAAAATATATATATTCTTTTTTTTAAATTAACATTGCTAATGTTATTGGTGTCTTCACTGGATGTATCTGACTGCTGTGGACTTGAGTTGGGAGGAGAATGTCCCTACCCAGATCCCAACAGGGAAGAGGATGGGAGGGGAGACTCTGGCATGATCTTTCGGTCCCTCTTAGGAAAGCCAGGGTCCCCTTCCCTGCCCAGGAACGTGCATGGCCAGGGCATGGGGGCAAATTTGGCCTGCTTTTGGGAACACCGACAAACCCAGCCCTGGCCCCAAGCCTCTATACCCTGAGTCAAATGGACAGACGACAGGTACGGGGACGAGGACACTGGCTCTGACCAGGAGTTTTGGGAGCCTCAGGACACTGCTGTACTTTGGGGATCCTCTCTGCATGCTGCATGGGCATCCTGCCCCCCAGGGGCACTGCCTGGAAGATTCAGGAGACCAGGCAGCCTTCACCTACTCTTCACTGGCTCCCGAGATGCCCAGGGCACCGCTGCCAACAGATGTCTTGGCAAAAAGAAGAGAGACATTGGTGGAGGAAGGGCCGCCTGGCGGCAGCTTGTCCTCCAAGGAGAAGGCCTCCTGCCTTGGCCTTCTCCCAGTTCCCCTTCCCGGGTGCAGCCCAGGAGGGCCTGATGTCCTCAGACCATTGAAACCACTAGTTCTGTCCCCCCCAGGAGACCTGGCTGTGTGTGTGTGAGTGGTTAACCCTCCTCTGTCCCCAGACCCGACCCTTCCCGCGGCACAGAGAGACAGGGCAGGATCCACGTGCCCACCACGGAGGCAGAGAAAGTGTTTTATATACGGTACTTATTTAATATCCCTTTTTAATTAGAAATTAAAACAGTTAATTTAATTAAAGAGTAGGGTTTTTTTCAGTATTCTTGGTTAATATTTAATTTCAACTATTTATGAGATGTATCTCTCTCTTGCTCTCTCTTGCGCTCTTATTTGTACTGGTCTGTGTGTTAAGATTCATGTTTCCAATCTCTTATCTCCCTGATCGGTGACAGTCACTAGCTTGTCCTGAACAGATATTTAATTTTGCTAACACTCAGCTCTGCCCTCCCCTTTCCCCTGGCTCCCCACCACACATTCCTTTGAAATAAGGTTTCAATATACATCTACATACTATATATATATTTGGCAACTTGCGTTTGTGTGTGTGTATATATATATATATATATATATATGTTTATGTATATATGTGATTCTGATAAAATAGACATTGCTATTCTGTTTTTTATATGTAAAAACAAAACAAGAAAAAATAGAGAATTCTACATACTAAATCTCTCTCCTTTTTTAATTTTAATATTTGTTATCATTTATTTATTGGTGCTACTGTTTATCCGTAATAATTGTGGGGGAAAAGATATTAACATCACATCTTTGTCTCTAGTACAGTTTTTCGAGATATTCCGTAGTACATATTTATTTTTAAACAGCAACAAAGAAATACAGATATATCTTAAAAAAAGCATTTTGTATTAAAGAATTTAATTCTGATCTCAAAGCTCCTCCTGGTTTCTCCTTCTCCATTGGGTCCTTGTTCCAGACTCCCTTCTGCCCCCTTTCCCTCCTCCCTTGGGGAAAATGGCATTTGTCTTAGGTCTGGGAAAGGGGTCCCAGGTATGCAGGCGATGGGTGGCCCATCTTCTTGTGCTGGGGGCCACAGCGCTCCTGTTCTGGCTGAGCAGGTCCTGGAGGACCCCGTCCACCCTCTGCCATGATGTGTGGGGGGAGGAGCTCTGCAATGGGGGAGGAAGAGGAGCCAGAGCCTCCTTAGAGAGGAGCCAGGGCCTGCAGTGAGGAGTGCTGCCTTCAGGAATCACATGATCCAGGCCTGGTCCCTTGGTCGGGGAAGGAACTGGCCATGTGTCTGGCCATGTTGCTGCCCGGGGGACAGGAGAGGGCTGAGGTTGGCTATGGGGTGCTCATGGGGCCCCAGGGTGTAATTAAATTTTACAGAGTGGGTCCTGGAGTTCCTCGATCCTCTGGAAGATGGACCCGCAGCTCTGGTGGCCCTTAAGAGGACACCCTGTCCCGCCTTGTTGTGTAGGCCCTGCTCTCCTGTGGTCCTGGCCAGGGTAGATGCTGTCTAGGTCTTTGGCATTTATGAGCAAGGCTTCCAAATCCACTTCCTCTTGCCTCTCTTTTATCCCCTCAAGCCATATTTATTGGGCCAGCCCCCATGTTAGGGCAGAGGATGCTCTTATAAATAAGACAACTCCACTCCTCAAAGGTCTGGTGAGTGGGTGGCCGAGGAGTCACAGAAACTATAAATCCATGAATAGAAAGATACATAACACGTGAGGGGGCATCTGCTCAGCTTGGGATGTATTGGGGGTGGCAGAGTCTGGGGGTCTTCTCCTGACATTACCTCTCAGTAGCCCCTTGAAGAATGGGTAGGAGGAGATAGAACAGGGAGGGGAGAGGGGGACGGTTGAAGCAGATATCCCAGGCAGAAGGTGTGGTATGAGCAAAGGGTTGAGGGGGGACTCCAGTGGGCAGTGGTGAGGCATGGAGGCAGGAGAGAGGCAGGGTTAGCTCTCAGGGAGCCTCTGGCCTGTTGGGGATGAGCAGCAATTGAGGGGTTTTAAAAGCACCCCAGCAGTATGGTAGGCCGGAGGTAGGGAGGCCAAAAGGAGGCTGTTGCATCCCTCCAAGGGGAGGGGCGGAGGGGGTAGTAGCAACTTCGGCCTCTCCTGGCTATACTGTGAGGAAGATGGGAGGCCAGGTCCCTGACCCACAGAGCTTTTGGTCTAGTAGGCCCTTTGCACCTACCGGGTCTTCCACTGGTTCACACGGAATCCACACCACAGCCCTGTGCGGTAGGGGCTCTCGTCATCCCAGGTGGCTCTTTGCTGGAGCCTCTGAACGGCCTCCTAATTCTTTCACCCCCACCCCCTTTAAGTTGATTCTCACACCACAGCCAGAGTGAGCCTGTGAAAACTGTGAGCCAAATCATGTCACCGTTCGGCTCAAAACTTTGCAGAGACTCTATTTCACTCAGAGAAAAAAATAAAAGTCCATGTGATGGCCTGAAAAGGCCCTGCACCATCTGGGCGGCCTCTAATTCCCTGACTCCATGACTTCTGACCCCCCTTGGTCACTCAGCAACAGCTACTATGGCCTCTCTGTTCCTCAGACTGTGGGTGCTCTCCCACCCCAGGGCCTTTGCACTGGCTACCCCCACTTCCTGGAGCACTCCTCTCCTAGTTGGGGCAATGTGGGGCTCTCTCACCTTCAAGTCTCGTTACCTTCTCAGGGAGTCCACCTTGACCACTTCGTTTACAATTGACACCCTTCCTCACTCTGCACTTGGGTCCTCCTTCTCCCCACCCTGTCTTTCCCTCCATAACGTGTGCCATCTTCTCAAACACTCTAGAATAGTGGTGTCTAGTAGAACTGCCACGGGAGCCACACATTTAATTTGGAATTTTCTAGGAGCCAGATTTAAAAAGGTAAAAAGAAACAGGGGAAATTAACTTTAATACTATATTTCACTTAACCCCAACGTATCTCAGAATATCATTTCGCCATCTAATCAATGTAAAAATTATTAAGGAGAGATTTCCCTCTTCTTTTGTGTGAAATCTTCAGATCTGATGTGTGCTTTCTTCTTCCCACGCATCTCAGTTTGGAGTAGCCACGTTTCAAGTGCTCAATATACACACGTGGCTAGTGGCTACTGTTCTGGACCACATAGCTCTAAAATTTACTTTCCCTTTTGTCTGCCTCTCCCCCACCCACCCTCGCCCCCACCCCTGCCCCCACTAGAATGCAGGCAATGCGTGAGGGCAGAGATTTTTGTCTGTTTCGTTCATTGCTATACCTCCAGCTCCTAGAACAGTGCCTGGAACATAGTACATGCTTAATTAACGTTTGTCGAATGACACATTGCGAAACTGCGGCCGAGGTGACCAAGGGCTTCATCCCAAGGCTGTGGTGGCGGGTGAGGCCGGCAGCGGTGGTTGGTGGAGGGGCTCGCTGACAGGTGGAGACACTTGAATGGGGCTGGGCAAGGAGGGAATTCAGAGTCCGATGTTGGGATTAGGGACAGAAGCTTCTTGGTCAGTGCCAGGCACAGTTTCCTCCTTTTAGCCACCCTGGAGATGGGGCTCATGATTTCTGCCTGGCTGATGAGAAGCAGGAGCCTCAGAGAGGGTGAATAACGTGCCTGAATTTACGCACAGCCGGTAAATGGCCAAGCCAGAATTTAAGCCAGCTTTCCTGACTCCAACTCTAGTGCTTGGTCCACCGCACCGTGGTTGCCCTGGGCTAGGGCAGAACATCAACAAGTGAAAATGAATCGTCTAGACTGAATACAAACAGCCAGAAGAAAAGTGGGACAGGGGGAGGATGCAGTGGTGGCCAAACCCAGGGCTGAAATCCAGAGTCCCCAAGTGTGGTAAGGCAAGGCAAGGCAAGAGATGTCTCCAGGGGCTGGGGCTTGTCAGTGGAAGATCCGAAACCTAAGCACAAAAAGAATTGCAACATGCAGCCTTGGAGGAGAGAAACAGTCTTTAAATAGACTATGGGGAAAAGAAGGATAAAATGAAAATGTTGCATCCTTCAGTTGTATAAGACCTGCTCATCCCCCACCCTGGAGCGAGGCCCAGAGCCAAGCTGTCCCAGCTCATCTCCCCTCTGTGGGACTCACACCCTCCCCTCTGGCCTGGCCACTTTTTTCCCTAGAGATACACAGTGCTCCTTCTCAACTCTGATCTGCCCAGCCTGAGTCCCTTTCCCTTTTCCCTAAACAGTGACAGACCCTGGCCATAACCCCCAAAGGCCTGGGGAGTATTTGCTTCTCCAAGGACACTGCCAACCTACTCTCTTCCCCCTCTGCAAGGAGGCTGGGTAGATCCATACAGATCTGGGTGATTCTGGGTCGGTTTTATATGTGAGGACCATCACGGCGGCCTGTGTGTGACTATGGCTGCCACAACTGTTCTTCCCATCCCTGTGCACACATGCCGCTCCTCCCATCAAGAAGTAGAGTCTATTTTTCCTCCTTTGAATCTGGCTGGCCGTAGGACTTGCTTTGACTAAGAGAATGTGGCAGAAGAGCTGTTCTGGGGCTTCTCGGCCTAGGCCTTAAGGGACAACGCAGTTTTCCATCTTGCCCTACTGGAAGGCAGCTCCATGTTGTGAGGAAGTCCAGCTACCCTGCTGGGGAGAGAGCCATGCAGAGAGAAAGAGAGAGGCTCAGGCAGGAACAGCTCCCAGCTGTTCCAACCATCCCCAGGTTGAAACAGCAGACATGTGAGCGATGTCATTTTGGATTTTCTGGGCCCAGGGGAGCAGCTCTTGCCAACAACACATAGAGTGAGAAGCCATCCGTTGCCCAAATGTACACAGTTATGAGCAAATACATGGACTGTTGCTGTTTCAAGCTATGAAGTTTTGGGGTGGGTGTTACCTAGCAATCATAACTAAATCATCCAACTACGCGGTCACTTCCTTAGGGCTAGGACCTTTGTCCCCTCCCACCCATAGTGTTTTATTGTTATGTGTGATGGTCTCAGGGGGTAGACTGAGGTTCAAGGAAGGAAGGACATGTGTGGTAACAGACTCAGAGTCCGGGGGTCTGTCTTGGTGGGAAGTCTGGTGGGAAGACTCAGGACAAGGGCTGTCCCAGGCGGGACAAAGTATTGTCCAAAGTTTTGGAGTGAGGAGAGCAAGTCATTTCCATCGAGGTCTTACCAGGAGGAAGTGGGCCTCATCTACAGCATGAGGGGGAGAGGCTAGAGATTAAGAAGAACCGGCAGAGAGAGAAGGTCAAGGAATTTGGAGGAGAAGCTAGCTAATGGAATCTTTTCCCTCCCTTCTCCCTCCCGTCCTCCAGCACTTACGGGATACCAGCCGTATGTGTTGCGCCCTGGTATAGAATGACCTCTCCTTTATAGGGGTAGCTTTAGCACACCCCAGCCTAGAGATGGGGGGATGGAGGAGGTGATCCTTGAGAGGCCCTGCTGGGTTGGCCTCAGAATTGTTGGGAGGGAGACAATTCAGCCACATCCACAGGCCATCATCCATCAGGACTCGCGGAATAGGGGAGGGGAGGGAAGGAATCAGTAAATATTTATAATCTGCTTGGAAAGGGAAAATGCAAAGCAAAGATAGGGCCTGGCTGAGCATCCGCAGAGGAGGGGACGGAAGCCACTCAGAAGGGGGAAGAGCTAGAATGGAGGGGAGCAGTAGTTCATAGGGAAAGGACTCATCAGGCTGAGGCATCTAGCGGAGGAGGGCTGGGCCTGGGTCTCCTCAGGACGAGCGGCTTGAGATCTGAAACAGCTTTTAAAAGGTTGCATTTGGCGTTGGTGGCGGTGGGATGGAGGGGTGATAGTCTGTTAGCGAGAGAAGTAAAGTACTGCCCTCAGGTAGCTCCCAGGCTGAGGGGCTGACATGGCCCTTGCCCTCAGGTTGTGCCCTGTCGTCACAGAGGTTCTAGTCTGAGGGAGGAGACAGAAGCCCCACCAGCAGACACTTCTTTGTTGACTAAGATGGAAACCGCTCTCAAGAAGGTACTCCCTTGTTTTCATTTCGCTACGGGAGGTGTTTGGAATCACAGGGTATGGGTGCCTGATGAGCCCTTCCAGGGCCTGCACCCCCATCCTTCCCTCTTCTCCCAACACACATTTACAGGTCCTGCAGGTCTTCTCTCTCCATTTGTTAAGAGCTGAGCATAACTTACCAGTCTGCGCCCTGACACACATCCCCTCATAGTCTCTGGGTCTGGCTCCACGTGGGACAGAAGCCAACCTGTGTCCCCCTCCTGAGGCCCTGCTTGTCCCCTCTGCTGGGGAGGTCTGAGAACCTCATTCATCACCTCCTCAGGCTCCCTGCAGGGAGATCATGTCCCTGCTGCCCATCCTGTGTACAGCTGACGCCATCATCCTGGGACTGGAAGTCTCCCAGGCAACGGGGTGAAGGCATGTGGGGCTCTGCCTGGTGCCTCTGCAGAGCCCGTCTGGGCTGCCCTGAGCCCCACCAAGCCTTCTGACAGATCTAGGTCAGAATCCTGGGTCTGCCACTGGCTAAAGCATCTCTCTGGGCCTTGCCTTTCTCTTCTCTGAAATGGGGACAGTCACATCCGCATCGTGAGCTTGAGGGGAAGAGGTGATGTTGACATGTCAAAGTACCTAATACAGTGCCTGGTACGTAGGATGTGCTCAAAACCAGTCTTTATAATTATGTTGTTATGTCTAGTTCCCAAGTCAATGTCTTTTTCTTCTCTGAGTTCCTACTTTGGTATAATTTGGTTGGTTTTTTTCCTCCTCACTTAAAAAAAATTTTTTTTAAAAGATTTCATCTATTTATTTGAGAGACAGAGCGCTTACGTGAGAGAGCGCATGCGCGAGCACATGGAGGGGGAGGGGCAGAGGGGAAGGCGAAGGACAAGCCGACTCTGCACTGAGGGCAGAGCCCCACAGGGGCTCAACCCCACAGCCCCGAGACCATGACGTGAGCTGAAATCAAGAGTCTGCTGCTTAACCGACTGAGCCGCCCAGGCGCCCCCTCACTTTAAAATTTTTAAACTGAAATACCACAACCGGGTTTTATACTGATCTTTGCAGGTAGAGATCCTTCCTCTCTTGCTGAGAAGTGAGGCAAGCAAGTTCAGCCCTGGAGCCCGCGAGTGGGGAAGAGGGGTTGCACTGAGGTGAAGGGGTGTGGAGAGAGCCCTCCCAGTCAGGGATGATGCCCTGTGGCTCAGAACCCGCCAGGCACAAGGCAGGCGTGCCGTGAGTATTTGAGAAATTAATGAACAAATGAACAGGACCAGAACACAAGGCCATTCTTTTCTCCCTGTTTCCCCCAAACACACCAAGGGTCTCCAGTCTGAAAGAGGAGGCTTTGTGTCCACCCTTCTATACATAGCTGGGCTTTGGGCAGAAAACGTGGAGGCCTGAGGCAGGGCTGCCTGGGCCTGCTGCTCTCAGACTGTTCCCAGCATACATCTGAGGGGCCCCCAGTGGAGGAGGCTCCCAGGGGGCCCGCCTCAGAAGCCCCCCAAGACTAAAGTCCTATTGTTCTAGGATCTTTGCAGGGGAAGGTTTGTGGTATTGGTACAGCCCTCTGGGACTGGGGCAGGGAGAAGGAGGCTTTCCCTGGGACTTTGAGAGCTGGAAGCTTCCATTTCCTGGGGAGGCAGCAGGAGAATGTGTTCTGGGGAAATATTCAGGGAAGGTGTTTGCGTATAGTTTTCTTCTGGCACAGGAATCTCCATCCCCATTCTAGTTCCTTCTGCTTCACTCTCCAAGGCTTTCCTCCCGGTGGATCCACCCTCACTCCCTTCCATCCAGCTTGAGAAACAGAGAAGGTGGCTGGGCCCGCATCTAGGGCCTGCTGGCCTCCTGAGGCTGGGATCCCATGGGGGAGGGCCTGTCCCTAGCAGACACCCTCGAGACGTCCTCTCTCCCGGGGTAAGACAGGTCTTCTTCCACACGAGCTCATCCACAAGCTCGCACACACGCAAGTGTGACAGGGGTCACTGCTCCCAGTCACGGGGCGGCCGCCTGGTTGGGTAAGGGCTGTGAGGGCAGGGGCTGTGAGGCTCAGCTGAGGGATCCGGCTTCTCAGGATGAGCCCCCATGGGGCTGGGGGCAGGGGGGTGCTGACCTGGCTGTCGTCCCATGACCCAGAGCTGCCCTCTGGGAGCTGCTGATTTTTCTGCAATAGCCACCTCCTGGATATTAATAACCCTCTGTCTGGCAGCCACAGGATTGATAACGCCGGGTCACTTCTGGTCCAGCCTGGCCTGACCGCCTCGGTTCAAATCCTGGCTGCTAATTCTGGGTCCCCGAGGTCCAAAAACCAAACCTAAAACACAGCTCCAACCCTGACCACTTCTAAACTGTGTATTAGGGCAAAATTACCTTTTTGAGTCTTAGCCGTTGTCTGTTAAACAGGTGCCATGACCCCTGAGGATCCGGGAAATGTGGATGGGCCTGGGGTGGTGGCTGGCATAGAGTAGGTGCCCAGGAAAGGTCAGCAATTGTCACCGTTGTGACTGGGCACAGGGTGGTGGGAAGAGAGAACTTGGGATCCCACAGAAGTGGGCTCTACTTTTCACATCAGTAGAAATTTCTGGCTGTCTGACCCTGGGGCAAGTTACTTGACCTCTCTGGGCCTCATTGTCTTTATCTGTGAAATGGGCATGATAACACCTATCTCCCAGGTGTTAATGTGGATTAAGTTAGTTACTGAATATAAAGTGATTGCCACTTAAGAGGGGCTCAATAAATATAGTACTCGTTGAATGAAAGAATGAACACTAGTCACATCACTCTGTCAGGGTCCCTAAGGACTGGGACAGAGTCTCTGTCATCAGGCTGGGTGCTCCCTGAGGATGGGTGTGCAACTCTGGGCTTGCTGCCTCGAGGCTGATCTACAGAACCCAACAAACGCTCAGCATCTCGGATGATTAATTCCCTTGGTCGGTAAGGAATGTGGAAACAGCCAGTGTAGAAACCCACAAGGGAAGACAGAAACAGCTTTTCCTTTCCTTTTAGTAATGGGGGGGATAGGCAGGACCTGAGACCCAGCACTTAGTCCTGCTCCTGGGCCTGGGAGAGGGGATGTTTCTGCCCACAGAGGTCATGAGAGCTCAGAGAATGCCCTCCTGGTGAGGCTGGTGGGCTTGCCCCCTTTCCTTTTGGCTGTGGCCACCTCAGCCACACCCTTGGCCCTGCCCAACTCCAGCGGCCATACTGAAAGCCCAAACTGTGGGTTTGTGTGTTGGGGGGGTGCAGGGAGGAAGGAGGGCGGAAGAGACATGAGTTGGGGGAAGAGCTCTGCCTGATGCTGGTAAACCCTCCCCCAGGCCCCATGACTTCAGAGAAACTGCCCACAGGTGCCAGGCCCAGCCGTTGGTTTTGGCCTAAAAGGAAGTTTCCCTGAAGACTCTCTTATCTCAACCGGCCTGGTGTGGCTGCTGAGAAGGAGTGAAGGAAGCCATTCGCTCCCTTGCCCACCACCACATGCCCACTCCAAAGGTTTTTCCTGGCCTTTTCACCCCAGCCACACTTCTGGGGGAGAGAGGGGAGGCGGTGGCTCAAGCTGGGGGTGTCTGTGGGTCTGAGGGAGTTCTAGGAACTCTCATTTTTGTCCCCACCCCCCACAGTACTGGGTACCTGGATATCCGAGCTTCTCCTGCTGTCTTAGTCCTATGTGCGCTTCCTGGTCAGCCTGAGCCTGACAGGTATGAAGAGGAAATGTCCTGGAGGTAGGGTTGCCAGACACAGCAAATAAAAATACAGGACACCCAGTTAAATTTTCATTATTTGTCTGAAATTCAAATCTAGGTAAGCATCCTGTACTTAGTCTGGCAACCCTACCTGAAAGGAGTGGCCGGACCTTCCTCCTAGGTGATTCCTTCAGGTGCCTTGAAGATTTATTTATTTATTTGGGTGGGGAGGGGCAGAGGGAGAGAGAGAGAGAGAGTCTCAAGCAGGCTCCTCACTGAGCACAGAGCCCGACTCAGGACTCGATCTCACGACCTTGAGTGGAAATCAAGAGTTGGAGGCTTAATCGACTGAGCCACGCAGGCGCCCCCCACCCCCTTCAGGGGCTTTGATGCTTCTCTCCTTCCTGTTCATCCTTCTTGCTGCTTTGCCAGCAAGGTTCCCAGAGTAGACATTGCATTTGGATATGCCTCTGTTTTGGATATGTCCCTAATTTTTGCCTGCAGCAGAGATGTGAAGCAAATTAGAAGCTCTCTGAGAGCAAAGGCAGGGTCTCTCTCCTCAGACTGGGGGCTCCCTGAGGGGAGGGGCTTTGTGTCACTGCCCCTCAGACCAGGAACCTCCATTTCTCCTCCCCATCATACTAAGACCATTTTCTGGAGGAAATGAATCTGACCCCCAAGCCTGACCTTTTCCTTAGACTCAAAAGAGTTTTGACTTCTGGGACCTAGGGGAGCCCAGGAGAGCCTGCTTCTCTCAGCAAACCACCTTCTCCTCTTTTCTGATGCTCGACCAGTGGTAATTCTCTCCCCCAGCCTTGTTTTTGCAGGCAGGGGGCTCAAGAAGTCCCCAGGCTCTGGAAACTTACAGTGGAAATTCTGTGGTGGGAACCACCTGAGCTCTGGCTGGGGCTCAGTCCCTGACCGGCCCTGTGGCCCTGAGCAGTCTCTGGTTCCTCTCCGGGCCTCAGTGTCCCTATATGTGCAGTGGCGATGTATCTAGCCTGCTGACCTTGGAGCAGTGTTTTCCAAACTGCACACTGATCTGTCAGGGGGTCAGGAGGTCAGTTTAGGGGTTTGCAGCCAGCATTATGCTTTTTCTTAAATATGAAAGAGAATAGAAAATATTCAGAGAGGCTTGTGAGTAGTAAGGGTAAATATTATTCCTCGAAACTCTTGGGGTATCTGTGTTCATATGTGCTCAGGGGTCATGGTGTAGGATGTATTTTTTCACATGGGTCATGGTAAAACAAAAATGTCAGGAAGACACTATCTTAGAAGCTGTGACAGAAGGTGGCAGGGGCAGCTGGAGACCCTGAAGTGGGGGTCTGCTACTTCTTTACCTCATGGCTGCCAGGCCAGCAGGCAGCGCCCTCTCGGGGGCTCTCTTTCACTCTCCTAGGTGGTAGTCTTGTCTTCCTGCCCTGCCTCTGTGGGCGCTGACCCACCCTCCCCAGAGACCAGGTCCCTCCCCGCTGAGAGCCCTGAGGGCTGGGGCTGGTTCCCGGGCCAGTGCAACAGAGGAAGGTGCTGGGATCCTCAGCTTGGCAGTGCCCAGCCTGCCCCGCTGCCTGTCACTGGCCCACAGTAATACTGTATTGGGAAACCGAAGCTCTGGCCAAGTGGAGAAACACTGCTCCCTCCCTAGCTTTTCCAACTTTCCCAACTGCCCTCCACCGTGCCAGCACTAAAGCTCATTAACCCCTTCCTGGGGGCTGGGGGATGGGCCCTCCCCAGGCCTCGTGGGGTCTGGGTGGGTGGACATGACAGAGAGGGTGAGGGCCTGGGGACCCTCCGCTGTGTGACCTGACAAATCTCTGGCTTTCTGAAACTCACTGCTCTATCTTTCCTCTGGGGAATAAGATCCAGGTGTGACCCACATTCTGGAGAGGATTTGAGGATAAGACGGAAGGAGGTTGGGAAAGACCTGGTGGAACTGCTAGATTGTTACATCACCGCTTGCCTCCATCTCCGTGGGTGCTGTCATCTTGGGGTCCAACTCACATATTGTAAAACGGGTGGAAGGGGAATAGGCCCTGGAGCTGGGTCAGACTCACTCAGGGAAGGGAAGATTTGGTTTGGGAAATAAAGATAAAATCAAAAGCTCTTGACCTGTGGGCTTTCAGTCTGAGGAAAAGAACAGCTTTGTTTCAGGGAGTCCCAGTCTGAGGGGGGACATAGCCCTGCTTCAGGGAGCCCCAGTCTGAGGGGGAGACACAGCCCAGCCCTCGGGGA
>NC_058410.1:106453631-106492680 GCF_002201575.2 Neomonachus schauinslandi | reverse complement strand
TGAGGGGGAGACACAGCCCAGCCCTCGGGGAGCCCCAGTCTGAGGGGAGACACAGCCCTGCCCTCAGGGACCCCAGTCTGAGGGGGAGACACACAGACCTGCCCTCAGGGAGCCCCAGTCTGAGGGGAAGACACAGCCCCGCCCTCAGGGAGCCCTAGTCTGAGGGGGAGACACAGCCCTGCCCTCAGGGAGGTGCAGTTTAAGGGGCAGACACAGCCCTGTCCACAGGGAGCCCCAGTCTGAGGGGGAGGCATGTGGAAGTCTATCTCCTTGACCCTTCTCCTTGGGGTGGAGGCCCCTCTCCCTGGAGGCCCTGAGCTGGCTGGTTTGGGGAAGAGGCATTACCATTCCTTTCCCTGCAGTGTTTGCCTATAGCCTTAGGTGTCATATGATCAGGAGAGTACCAGGGAAGAGTCCTTTCCCTCAGCCATGCCCACTTTCACCCTGCTAGCTCTCTCCCTCATTGGCTGACCACAGGTCTGAAGTCACTTCTTAAAATCCGTCTTTAGATTTAGGGCTAGAAGGGATGTTGGAGGTCTGTGAGTCCCAGATCAGAGGAGGAAACTGAGGCCTAGAAAGGGGAAGAGTCCTTCCTGAGGTCACACAGGGAAGTTAAGTGTTGACCTTAACTCCCAGGCCTGTGGTCTGGGCTAAGTGGAGACTTTGGGGGATGTGGGTCCACTCAATCCATGTGTGAATGAGAAGGCACTGTGAGGGAGGGTGCGCATGCGCGCATGCGCGCATGTGTGCGTCTGCGTCTGCGTGGGGGCGTGGGGGGGCTCCGGCTCCCCTGTTAGCGGTTGTGTGTTGACGTGGGTGTCCTCCGTGAGGGGTCTATTTCTGTCTCAGTGCAGGGAGGAGAGGGACAGGGACAGGCCTGCCTAAACCAGGGACACTGGACAGGTCTCATCCCATTTCCATGCCAAGTCCACCTGGCCCAACCCTCTCGGGACCAAGGGCAGAGGGCAATGAGTCACAGATGACTCAGGTGCTGGAGGCCACAGCCACGCGTGGCACCTGATAGTCGAGAAGAACTAGGCCTGTTCCTGGACAGACAGGTGACCCGGGAGGCTGACCCTGTGAGGTTCCTTTCCTAGAAGACAGGAGGGCTGTTGGGCTGAGCCATGTCCACTCCCCCAGAGGTGTGGGATCAGGATCATGTTAAATGGGAAAGAGTTTTCCCCGGCCCTTTGGAGATAGCAGCTAGTAGCCACTGCCCTGCTCTGCCCTTAGACTGGGTCTGACAGCCCTGTCTTCTTTGCCTCGAGGCAGGAGCACTGAAGCCTTGACCTGCTGCTTGATCCGGAGGCCTGGGCCACAAGATGAGACTGGCTGGGATGTGGACAGCATCCTGGGTTTGAATCTGACTATGCGATCCAGAGCTGCACTGTTGCCCTTGGGGCCCACCCTCTGCAGCATGAGGGGTTGTGTTGGAAACCTTGGAAGTTTCTTTCTTTTTTCTTTTTTTTTTTTTAAAGATTTTATTTATTTGACAGAGAGAGACACAGCAGGAGAGGGAACACAAGTAGGGGGAGTGGGAGAGGGAGAAGCAGGCTTCCCGCTGAGCAGGGAGCCCGATGTGGGGCTCAATCCCAGGACCCCGGGATCATGACCTGAGCCGAAGGCAGACGCTTAACGACTGAGCCACCCAGGTGCCCCTGGAAAGCTTGGAAGTTTCTTTTAGCTTCACCCCTGATCAAAGCTTGAAGGCTGGGCTGAGGGAAGGCCTGCAAGATGCCCCCTCTCTCTCCCCTCTGCTTGAGGTGGGGGACTGGGGAGGAGTGGACTGGGGATGGGAAGTCCCGGCCTGGCAGGGTATGCCCCAGGGTCCCTGTCCACCTGAGACACCCTGCTGATTACAGGGTGAGCAGCCGCAACCAGACACTGTAATCTGCCATCCTCCCTCCTGCCAAGGGCCTGCTGCCGCCTTTCCTAGTGCTTTTTACAATTGTTTCCAAGGAACCCTAGGAAGGGGGAAGCCCTCATCCCCATGGCGTGAGGCTGAAGCCAAAAAGAGGTGAGGAGAGGGAGGGAGATGAAGAGAGAGGGAGGGTCGGCAAGGGGGTGTGAGGAGAGAGGGAGGGAGGGAGAGGATGGGGGGCAGCAAGGAGATGTGAGGGGAAAAGAGAGAGGTGTAGTTTGATAGCAGAAGGCTCTCCTTGGATGACAGACTGAGGAAGAGGAGGGGGGGGAGGGTGGATGTCCAATCTCTGCCCCTCAGACCCCAGCTTAGATGCTCTTCCTCAGAGAGCCACTGACCCCATTACCTCAAGCAGCAGCCTCCTCCTCCATCACTTTCTACAGTTTTGCCCTTTAGTGAGGAAAGGGTGGCTCAGATCATGTCCCTCTTGGGCTCAAATCCTTGCAGCAGCTCCTCATTTCCCTCAGAGCAAAAGCCAAAGCCCTCACATGGCCCTAAAGGACCTCCATGATCCCTTCCCAGGCTGGCTGCCTCCCTGACTTCCATCTTCAGCTCCTTCCCTTCCATTGCTGGAACCCCACAGGCCTCCTTGCTGTCCTTCAAACATATGCGGTATGCTCCTGCACCAGGACCTTTGCACGACCTTTCCCCCCCCGGAATGTTCTTTCTCCGGCTATCTGCAGGACTCACTCCCTCACCTTCTTCAAGTTTTTTGCTCAAATACCACCTCCAAAATGAGGCCTCCCCTGAGCTGCCTGTTTAAAACGGCGACATTTTCCCCACACTCTCATCTCTTACCTTACTCTTTTTCCTAAACGCTGATCACTTTCCAATGCCCTCACATTATAAAATGCACTTATTTATTATGTGCACGATATAGTGTTGGTCTCCCCCGTCCCCCCACCCCGCCACCCCAACTAGAATTTAACTTCCACAAGGGCAAGTATCTTTGTCTGTTTGTTCACTGATGTATCTTACGTCCCTGGAATAGCATCCAACACATAGTAGGTGCTCATTTTGTTGAGAGAGGGACTAGCACCTATCCCTGTGGGAGGGACCTGTTCTCTCTACCTCTACTACTTACCCGCTCCCCCATCAATGTTTCTGTTTATAAGCTGTCCCCCAACCTGGAACAACAGTTCTGTGACAGCTGGGGCCTTGTCTTTCTCCTTCGCTGGTGTTCTCCTGGCACTTCTCTGGCTCAGAGTAGGCACCCAGTAAATATTTTTTTGGCTGGATGGAAGGGACGAGGGAGAGTAGGAAGGCAGGACAGTGACCAGGAATAGGCCCATATGGTGGGGGGGGGGGTTCCTGCAGAAGAGGATTGGGGGTGTCCACTGGTCACTCTCAGGTCCCATAAGATCCGCCCACCTAAGTGGGAGACATGCTCATCCAGGCCTGTACACACACACACACACTCTCTCTCTCTCTCCAGGGTGATCACACATCTGCATACAGATGAGAGAGGGGGAAAAAAAAGGCCAGAAATTGTACTACCAGGTTGATGATGGCATCAGGCTTAACCACTGGGGGCTTCCTGGAGGAGGTGGACTAGTGCTAGAGCCCCACATGAGGAAGACCATCAGACACGTCTAGTCAGAAGTAGACAAGGACTGGGGCACCTGGGTGGCTCAGTCGGTGAAGCGTCTGCCTTTGGCTCAGGTCATGATCCTGGGGTCTTGGGATTGAGCCCCATGTTGCGTCGGGCTCCCTGCTCAGCGGGGAGTCTGCCCCTCCCTCTGCCTCTCCCTCCACCCCCCAGCTTGTGCTCTCTCACTCTCTTTCTCTCTCAAATAAATAAATAAAGTCTTAAAAAAAAAAAAAAAAAAAACCCACGAAGGAGACAAGGACCATGTGGAGGGACTGGGGTGGAAGGGAAAGAGGAAGGATGTGGCAGGGGTCAGCAGAGGCCCAGGTGAGAGGCAGGGCTGAGGCAAGGCTGAGACGGGCCCGTCAAGACCCCAAGGGCTTGTGGGGGGGCTCCAAGGGGGCCTTACAAGATTCAGGAGGGAGGAGGTTAGATTTCCCACCCAGAATCCCTAAAGGAGGAATCTGTCGCCTTTCTCTGGTGTCTGCCCTAACAGGCACAGGGAGACGGTCAGGAGGCCCCCGGGGGGGGCTCTGGCTGCAGGGTCTAATGCCCCTGTTTCCCTCAGAAGGTGGCACTGAGAGTGTGGTTTTGTATTGATCCCAGCTAGTAGTTTTTTCCAATAAAAAGGAAACTCTTGACTTAGGAAAAAGAACCATGCCCAAATCCGGTGATCGCATTTGTATAAGATGAAAATGGGCTGAGAGAGTGAGTAAGAGTTAAAGAACCACGAACACCAGGCCCGGGGACTGCCCTGCCAGCCTCGCTGTCCCCGGCCGCACGGCCTAGCCGCCCGCAGCACGGTGTAGAAAACCCAGAAGGAAAACGATTTTGAAATTCTACTGTGATGGATAATACTTCTGGAGATTTTGACCATTTTCAGAGCTGGGCCTCTGCTTCCCCATCCTCTGTCACAACCTCCTTTGAATTCTTGAAAAGGCTCTATCTTTTGTTGTCATGTGGACACTCTTATGTGCTAGACATTAATGGAACAGGTTGTGAGCAAAGGACACTGGGCTTTTTTTCCTGAAACACGACTGGTAACCCTTGGCTTCCCTTG
Organism: Neomonachus schauinslandi; assembly: GCF_002201575.2. NCBI lineage: Eukaryota > Metazoa > Chordata > Mammalia > Carnivora > Phocidae > Neomonachus > Neomonachus schauinslandi. The sequence goes on along the minus strand of NC_058410.1, from coordinate 106,488,111 downwards.
TAACCTGTCACTTTCCTGTACCTGGAAATGGTACCGCCACCCCCGTCGTTGCTCAAGCCCAAAGCCTGGCTTTTGTATTTGATCTCTGCTTTTGCTTGAGCCCCACATCCAAATCCATCAGCATCCTGGGGCCTGTTCTACTTCAGAAATATTTCCATCCCTTGCCCCACTCTTCCCACCATCTCTCCTGGGTTTTGTGGCTTCCTTGTTCCCTTCCTGTCCCTCCAATTTGTGCCCCTCCCAGCAGCCAGGATGAGCTTTGACACCACATGCGGGAACATGCTGCCTCTCTGCCTAAACCCTCCCCACTCACCGCATAAAGCCTGCCCTCCTTACCTGCCTCCTGACCAAATCTTCCACCTCCTGGAGGCCCCTCTCACCCCCTGTACACACTGATCTCTCCGTTCCTCGAACATATCAGTTTCATGTCTGTCTTAGGGACTTTGCACTTGCTGTTCCCTCCTTCTAGAACATTCCAGCTCCACACCTTTGCATGGATGCCTCCTCCTCACCTTTTAGGACTCAGCTCAACTATCACCTCCTCCAAGAGGCCTCCTTTGAGCACCTCCCCTTGACAATATCAATCACAGCAACAATTACATCATGTTTTATTTCTTCATAGTATTCCTCACTAGCTAAATTAATTTTGTTTACATGTTTATTGTCTTCTCCCTCTATAGGATTCCAGGAGAGCAGGCACCTCGTCTGGGTGAGTTACCACTGCATGCTCATGCCTAGTATTTGGGGTTTGTTACATATTTCTTGAATGAATGAACGAACGAATGAATGAATGGATAGATGGATGGACGTTCCAACTCTGCCTTTGCTAGTCTTGTAGATTTTGCAGAGATTTTACAACCTCTCTTACACAATCAGGAGCTTGGTAACCTGTTTGCACTCTCATTCCAAGGATTTTAGGCTTGCTTGGCCAATCAAGTTGCAGCTCATCAATTCTTGGCGGCCCCACCCCTGCCAGCAGGGCCCAGAACACACAGTAGGTTCTTGACACACACTGGGGGCCTGAGTTGCTTAGTTCAGCCAGGCTCCTATACTAATTATCCAGGTGACTTTAAGCAAGTCCGTCTATCTTTTGTTGTTTATATTCCTCATCTGGAAAGATAAAGAGGTTTGCACAGATAGTCTCAGATTCTGTTTGACTTTCAAGGACCAGAATGGAATGAACTAGCTCAGGAGGTTTTTGTGGATTGGGAATGGGTGGGGGTAGGGAGAGGGTGGTGAGCTATTTGGAGGGGGTCTCAGATAAGACTTCCTTCCCAGGGCCTTGAGGATTGGCTTTGGGGGACCCTTTGGCTGAGGTTTGCTGCCCGAAGTTTAGGATTTGCCCCTCGTCATTTCTCGCTTCCCCGGAACTTCGACTATGAAAGCATCGCCTGAGGGCTGTGGCTGCTAGTCTGTCACAGAGCAAGCATCTCCAACCTGAGGCAAATGAACTGCCTGAAATTACTCACATGGACTTTGGGGGTATGCCAATGAATGTATCTGGGGGAGAGAAAGTTCTTTGCTTTTGCGTTCTCCAAGGGCTCTGTGCCCCCTCAAATTTAGGAAACCATATTTAGAAGGCCAGGCTGACGAAGATGAGTATTAGAAGGAGGAGGAAGAGAAAGTACCCTATTCCCCAATTTTTTCATGTCTTTTCTGGACCTGTTTCCTCTTCAGTAAATTAGAAGTTTGGGTGATACTAGAATAGCATCTAGCATTTAGAATAATAATGCCTACTTTTATTTCATGTATATTATCTCATTTATTCTTCCCCAAAGCCCTGTGAAAGTATTCCCTTTCGACATCTCTGTTTTCCAGATGACAAAGCCAAGGTTTGGGGAGGTTGGGTGACTTGCCCGAGGTCACACAGCCTGTGGGTGACAAAGTGGGCCTGGGACCCAGCTGCTAGCTCTCGGGTTCTCCCACTAGCACTCTGGGCCAGAGGGAGTAAGGAGAGGGGAGAAGAGGAGGAGGTTGAGGGGGAGGAGGTCATGCCCAGATGGAAATCCTTAGCTCCTTCCATTGAATCCAGAAGGCCTCCAGGAGAAGGGGGCGCTTGGGGAGCTGGGGAGCGGGGCTGTGGAGCTGGAGAGGGGAGGAATTCCCAGGCAGCTGAAAGCATCCTTTCTGGTGGGTTCTCAGGTATTTATGGTCTCTTCGGATGGCTTGAATGCAGGTGTGGGTTCCCTATCGGACTTTGGGCTCTGCCTCAGGCCTCAGGCTGGGGAGACTTTACGGAATGTGCCCCTTGCCTTCCAGAGCCACCTTTGGCCTCACCTCCTGTTTACCCTCCTCTTCCTCCCCCTCTTCCCCCCTTGGCAGCCTGAGCCAGTGCCAGGAAATTGTTGGTCAAAGGTGAGGTCACCAAGAACCTGGAGAAACAACAGGTCCTCATTAACCTTGTTTATCTGTCAGCTACCTGTTGCCTTATAAGGTTCCTCCTGCCTCTTCTCATTAACTGTGTCTCCTGCTCCCTTAGAAGCTCAGATTCTCCCGGAAGATTTCTGTATTTCTTTCAGGCTGACCCTTCCGAGATGCTCTTCCTGTTTCTGGCATGTGGTCTCTCTATCTATCAGGCCGCATCTCAGATTATGTGGTCACCTGGGTTGAGATGCCGGCTTCTTAGTGAGGCTGTAAGCTGCTGGAAGGAAGGACAGTGTTTGTTTACCATTGTGTCCTCAAAGCCTGGCGACAATGTCTGGTCCAACAGATGGGTGAATGAAGGAATGAGATTAATGTCCTGGGTCTACAGTTCAGAACTCACCTGCTCTAGGAAACCTCCCGGGATTACTTCCACCCTGCTCTTATCATCCTCTCATTCCTACCTATGGTCTGCCTGTCTATCCTGTCCTGTCCTCTGCTCGCTGTTTATCTTCTTTCAGGTGGGTGCGTTCAACCACAGGTGAACTCTGTGAAGGCAGAGACCGTGTCTTCTAATTCTCTCATGTGGCCCCCTGATCCCCACCCCACCCCAGTGCCCTGCACTCAGCAGACCCCTAACTGATGCTTACTAACTAACTGGCCCGTGGGATCTGGGCCAAAGTGGGCCCAGGAAGGTCAGATCATTTCTCAAGGCCACCCAACTTAGTAGTGAAAGAGCTTCGGCCTGTCCAGGCCCAACCTGCACATCCCTCCTCAGACCCGGGGCTCCTTTTGCGTGCAGTGCTGATATTTTAAAACCATAAACGTTCATGCATTTTTCACTCAAAAGACTTTTGGCCAGAGCCTTCCATGTGCCAGGCACCGTGCTCATTCTGGTTCTCAGAGTTGGAGGTGAGATAGTTCCTGACCTCAAGGAGGTGAGATATTTACCAGAGCAGTCTTCAGCGTTGGAGCCAATGTCGGGGCAGTCAGAGAAAGCTTCCCTGAGGAGGCGGCACATGAGGCCCTTAAAACATTCTTACACAACCATTCATTTGGTGCAAGGCGTTTAAGAGAGCCCTTGCCCATCTCCTTTAGTCCAACATATGCCGGCGACCGGCCTGTGGGCCTGGTTCTTGGAGAAGGGGAGAATGTGGGCCATTCCCCAGCAAGCCCTGCTCCATCAGGAGCCAGAGACAGCAGCTAGCAATGAGAGGGCCTGTTGCCTGCCGGCAGACATGCTGGCTCAGAGATGGGCAGAGATACTCCTGAGGCCCTGCGGTGACCCAGAAGCCAAGGTCTGGTCAGGATGGGGCGATGCAGCCAGAGCCCCAAGGCGGCCTGACTCCCCGCCCCTGCCCCGTGCTCTCTCCCCGAGATCGCCCACATCCCTTTGCCTTCACGAGGCCCGTGCCTTCGCTGGGCAGGGCTCTGGGCTGGGTGTGGGGCACGGAAAGAGAGGTCCTTACCAGGGCCTGCTCCTCGCCCAGTGGCAGATGGGCACTGAAAAGATGGCCCAGGCTGAGACACCTGTTGGAAGGAGGCGGAGTATGAAGGAAGCCTAGCAGCTGGGGCAGAGAGGATGCCCATCAGAGAAAGTGTGCCTCCTGGAGACGTGCGTGCACGGCAGAGGTCCCATTTCTCACGAGCAGGGCAAACCTATCCGAGAAAGAGAGAAGGAAAGGGTCTTGTTGGCTGTGAGCCTGCCTGAGCAGGCTGCCTGTAGCTCCCAGGCCTTGTTTTCACCCCTAGCAGCCTCAGGGCACAAAGTCCAGTGGGGTGATTTTGTCATCTCTTCCCAGGGCAGCCTTAAAGGGCCAGCACCTTCACTCCGGGTTAATGGTTACCTGTTGGGTCACCAACAGCCCCAGATGTCAGTGTGTACAAGGATGGGTGGGAGGTGGTGACAGAGGGGTGGCCCTGGGGCGGTGCTGAGCAGACACCTGAAGAGGAGGATGGTGGCTCCTTTGAACACATCCTCTCAGGGGCTGCCTCCCCTCCTGGCTGGCCTTGGGCCACATGTGTCTTTAAGGGCAAACAGCCCGGGGAACTTGTGAGCCCAAAAGGGAGGGTAAAGTCCAGGGTGCTTCTCCCCCGAGCTCTGACAGGAGAGTAGTTTGGGAGAGGAAAAAACCTGCCCGGTTTAGGATTCCCAGTGTGTGTGTGTGTGTGTGTGTGTGTGTGTGTGTGTGTGTGTGTGTGGTCTTCCAGTCAAATGAGAGGGAAGAGCAGGTCTTGGGCCCTCAGGAGGTCAGGGCTTGGCTAGGCAGGTCCCTGGGGTCCCTCACCCTCAACCACTAGACATACGCATGTCCTACACACTTGGAAGGTACGCCAGCATCATCCCATCCTGACCTGGCAACTCCCCGGTCCTTCCATTCTCCATCTCTGTCCCACCCCCCAGCCTTGGGAAGCAGAATAATAAGTAATAATATTGATAATAAGGGCTACCCTTTGTTAGGCCCTGGGGATATATATAGATTCATTTGTAATCCTTTCAGCAGCCCTGCAAGAGGGTACAGATCTCACCCCCATGTTTCCCAGAGTGTAGAAGGGAGCCCAGAGAGCTTATGTAACCGCCCAAGATCACACACAGAGCCAGGGGCAGAGCGGGACTCGACCCCTGGTCTGTGTTGCATCAAAGTTCCGTGCTTTTTACCACTGTGGGTGATGGGCTGCGGCCCTGCTGTTTCTCCAGCAGACTGGCTTAGCCAAGCCTCCAGAAGGCTTTCATGATTTGCCCCAGCCAGCCTGGGAATGGATGAATGAATAAGCAAAATGCAGTCTGTACATACAATGGAGTACTATTCAGCCCTCCAAAGGAAGGAAATTCTAACACACACCACAACATGGATCAAACTGGAGGACATTTTGCTAAGTGCACTATGCCAGTCACAAAAAGACAAACGCACAGGAAGAGCAGGATGGGGTCACAATAGTCCCAGATGTCAGTGTGTGCGAGCATGGGTGGGAAGCGGTAGGAATCTAGGGGCCTCGAGCTTGGCCGTGTTGGATTGTCTGTCACTGCCTTGGGCTCCGTGTCAGGAGGCTGTGGCCTCCCTGCACCCTGGGGGCTCCCCAAGGGCAGGGCCAGGGGCCCTGAGGGGGCTTGTCCAGTAGCGCAGGCCTGGAGGAGGCAGAGGGATGGACAAGAGGACCCTCACAGGAAAGTCTGTCGTGAACAGGGCCATCCCTATTTCTGTGAAGACTTTATCTCAAGCTCCCCCTCCTTTCCTACTCGTGGTTCACAGAGCAATTCAGGACTTTTGTCTTTTCTCAGGCATTGAAAGCTAATTATTTCCACCAGATTCCTGCCTGTTGCTTTTAACTGTTATCATCTGGCTCAGAGACCACAGGCCGCAGTTTATCCTTTCTCAAGCCCTTTGTACACACAGTTTCTTAGGGGGTTGGCAGAGCAGGTTTTATTAATCCCACTAGACAGATGAGGACACCGAGCCCTGGAGCGAGGAAGGGCCACGACCAGAGCCTAGCGAGGCCTGGTGGCAGAGACCAGCCCTGCCCTCAGCCTGGGCCTTGCACAGCTTCTCCCGCCCTCCCTCAGGGGACTTTCTCATCTCAGGCTCACTGGCTTTGGGGTTACACTTTGTCTCTAATTCTTTTACTTAATTTTTGTTTATTGTGGTAAAGCGCACTTAACATAAAATTTACTGTCTCAACCACTTCAAAGTGTACATACAGTTCAGTGGCATTAAGTATATTCCTATTGTTGTGCAACCATCCCCACCATCTTTCTCTAGAGCTTTTTCGTCGTTTCCAACTGCAGCTCTGTACCCGTGAAGCACAGACTCCCCTTCCCTGGCTGACCCCAGCCCCTGGTGGCCGCCATTCTACTTCCTGTCTCCGTGAATTGGACTACTCTAAGTACCTCATGTAAGTGGAGTATTTGTTGTTTTGTGACTGGCTTATTGCACTTAGCAAAATGTCCTCAAAGGCCCATTCATGTTGTAGAATAATGTTAGAATTTCCTCCCTTTTGAAAGCTGAATGATACTCCATCGTATGTATAGACCACATTTGGCTGAGCCACTCATCCATTGATAGGCCCTTGGGTTGCTTCCACTTTTTAGCTAGTGTGAATAATGTTCACCATGTCCACACTATGAACTCGGGTGTATGAATATCTTTTTGAAACCCTGCTTTCAATTCTTTGGGGGTAATATACCCACAAGTGAAGTTGCTGGATCATACAGTAAGTCCATTTTTCGTTTTTTGAGGAGCCACCAAACTGTTTTCCACAAAGGCTGCACCATTTTCTGTTCCCACCAACAGTGCCGATTTCTCTACATCCTAGTCAGCACTTGTGATTTTCAGGTTGTTTGATAGTGGACAACCTGATGGGTGTGAGGTGGTACCTCATTCTAGTTTTGATTTGCATTTCCCTGATGATGAATGACATTGAGCATCTTTTCATGTGCCCATTGGCCATCTGTATGTCTTCTTTGGGAAAGTGTCTCTTCAAGTCTTTGCCCGTTTTCGAATTGGGTTATTTTTTTTGTTGTTGAGTTTTGGGAGTTCTCTATGTATTTTGGGTATTAATCCCTTATTAGGTATCAGATATATGATTTGTAAATATTTTCTCCCATTCTGGGGGTGGCCTTTTTACTTTTTACTTTTACTTGATAGTGTTTTTTGATGCACAGAAGATTTTTTTAAATGTATTTTTTTAAGCCATCTCTACACTCAACATGGGGCTCGAACACGCCACCCGAGATCAAGAGCCACATGCTCTACCGACTGAGCCCTCTAGGCGTCCAGATACACAGAAGATTTTAAATTTCACGAATGACCCTTCTTCCTGATGCTGTCATGGTTGGCCCTGGCTACTTCACCTGGGGTTCCAGAGTCGTGAACCTGCTGTGTCTCCCTGCATTGACAGCGGGACCACCTGGCTGACCCCACCCACCAACCACAGAGCTCCCTAGGGGTCGGGCCCTGGCCTAGTTAAGGTCTGTATGACCAGCACCGACACAGGGCCTGCACGTAGCAGGTGCTCTGTCTGTGTTTGGTAGGATGAAGATCTTTAGTGACACAGGATTTGGGCTGGGGGTAGCGTGGTGGGAGAGATGGGGGGGCTTCCAGTGCTGTGGAAAATGGGTACGAGATGGCCTTCCAGGAGGGGGAGGGCAAGATGGAGGGGAGCACAGACTCCGGAAACAGAGTGCCTAGTTCAAATCCTCTTCTTGGCTGTGCAGCCTTGGGCAGGTTACTTCACCCTTCTATGCCTCAATTTCTTTGCCATCTTTGAAACGGGAGTCATAACAATATCTAGCTTAGAAGGTTGGTTATGAGAATCAGATGGCTCATAAAACAGGGCTTAACATATCATCAACATGATACAGGTCCTGGCTGTTATTATTACTTTATTATAGCCTCAGCTCTTTGAGGTCAGAGAACACGTTCCCTACGTCTTGGTGGCTCTAGCACCTAGCACAGCACTCAGTGTAGACCTGGTACTCAGTAGCTATTTGTTAATTGGATTAAAGTGTCTTTTGTCAACCAGGCAGTCTTTCCTTACTCTGCCCTTAGTTTCTCCTGTGGCGGTTCCCTGGCCTGTTTCATCCTGTTCTCCATTGTTCTGCTTCACGGTTGGGTCTTGGTCTCCCCCCCACCCCTGCGATGGGAGGTAAACTGCTGGTTCTCAGCCCTTAATAAAGGGATCCTGAGGCTGGGCTGGGTTAGGGGCTGGGTGGCTGCAGTGGCAGGTCGGGAGAGGTTGGGGCTGGGGGAAGGCAGCCGCTCTCCCTTGTCTTCCTCCTACGTAGCCCCCTGTCCCAAGTCACAGAACCATGGAATCTCAGTGCTGGTTTCCTCCCCCAGCCTGGAAGGGCCTGGACCATTCTGTGCCTGTTTTCCTTCTAGTTTGTTGGCTGCCTGGTTCTCTCTTGGAGCCAGGGGATCAGAGAGAAGAGAAGAACCTTTGGCATTCTGAGAGGGTGCTGGCCATGTCTCCTTCCAGACACTCTCTGATATGACTCTTTTGATGCTGGCCATGTCTCCTTCCAGACACTCTCTGATATGACTCTTTTGATGATCTCCTAGGCATTGTCGTTACTCCCAGAGGCCCCCTGGAGCCAAGTCTTGGAGGGAGGGTGGAGGATCACCCCTGATCCTTCCCTGGGTCCTTCTCTGGATCCCTCCTCTGTGGACGGCCCACTACCCTCCATTCATTGATGTCATGACCAGCTGTGCCCCAGGGATCCCAGGCACACAGGGACCCGGGCAGTCAGCTCTGTGCTCTGCCCAAGGTTCAACCCTCCTTGGGTTCTTGATGTCCCAAGTTCCCTGATGTCACCTCAGATCCTATGACTTGCCCTGCCCCACTCAGGAGGGACCTTGTCCCCGAAGACTTTGGCCTTTCTTTGGATATTCACAGGCAGTGTGGCAGCTAGGTCAAGTGCCAGTGGACAGTGGGGAGACTTGGAGGTTGGCTTGGGGCTGGGGTGGGGGTACCACTTTGCCCTGCATGGCTGGCTCTGGGTGTAAGAGCAGTGAGTCACCCCTTTCAGGCAGTGGTGAGGAGAGAGAGCAGGGCATGGGCACTGGGTATGTGTGGGTGTGGAGGGTGGGGAGCCCGGGTTGTTCCCATCTCCCGAGAAGCCTGGTGGCTGCCTTGCATCTCTGTGCGTGTGAGATGGGCTTATATAGGAGTGTGTGATTTGTGAGTGTGAGTGCAGGGACACGAGGAGGGGGATTACGTGAGGTGTGGGTACGGTGTGCGCGTGTGTGTGCGCACGCGCGTGGGCAGTGAGTGAGGTGGGCTGTGTTGGTGATGGGGTGGGTACTGTGCTGCTGGGCTTGGGGGCTGCGTGGAGGCCGGAGTAGAGAGTGACCACAAAATTACAATGTACCTTGATCTCTCTTTATTTTAATTTAACCTCAGCCTCTGCCAGGGGTCAGGTTGCTGGGTAACTGTTGGGAATGGGGGGAGAATTTAGGGTCTCCTGTTGCCACCCCAGCTGCTGATTATCATCTGAATGATGATGTCTTAGGAGAAGAGGGACTTGCCACTCTCAGCAACCATACCTCCGGTGGGAGCACCAGCTTTTGTCGGGGGGGTGCTCACACCCTGACCCCGATGTCTGTGTGTTTATCACTCAGTGTGTGTGTGTGTGATGTTAAGAGTCTGGTGTATTTTTGTGTATGTACACGTGTGAGTCTGTGACCTGTGATGGGCTCTGCATGTCGGTTTTGAGGTGTTGTATGTTCCTGTGTATATACACAGGGGCAGTGCCATCATATTTGATTTTACTTGTTGAAGGGGGAACACACCACAGTCACCTTTTCAAAATTATGCAAACAGAAACAACATTCTAGAACTAAATTTTAACAGTCATTGTGATATTACTATATGCAAATATATGTATGTATATTTTATGCCATATGTTTATCCTATATCAAAATAAATGCCTTTGATATATTGTTGAAACTTAATTTTCTTAAACAAATACAAAATATAAATCATTTTTTTCTAACACTTGATTTCTTCTGACAATAAAATGAATCTTGTTTTGATCAGATGCCTTTATTACCACTGCCTGAAAATATTATTTGTCTAATTGTTTATTATCTTTCTTTCACACTAGAATATCATCTTTATGAGGGCAGGGATGTTTGTCCATCTTGCTCATGTTGTATTTTCAATGGTTAGAATAGTGCCTGGCACATAGAAGGTGCTGAATAAACATTTTTTGTATAAGTGAAAGAGAAAGTATTCCCAAGAATATGGCATGTAAGTAGAGGCCTGAAGGGTGAGGAGGCATTTACCAGGTTGAGAAGGGGTAAGGACTGTTCTAGTGGCAGGCAGTATGTACAAAGGTCCTGAGGCAGGAGGAGGCAGAGTGCATTTCTGAGGAGCTGAGAGGTGGCTGGTGAGGCTGGAGTGCTCTGTGTGTGCTTGTGAGCGTGTGCATACATGGGCACGCCTGCATGTGTGTGTGGAGGGTCTTCTCAGCCATTTGAAGGAGTCTGGAACGTTGCAAAGGAGTGACGCGACCAGAGTTGTGTTTTAAAAACACCCCTCTTGGGGTGCCTGGGTGGCTCAGTCGTTAAGCGTCTGCCTTTGGCTCAGGTCACGATCCCAGGGTCCTGGGATGGAGTCCTGCATCGGGCTCCCTGCTTCTCAGGCTCCCTGCTCTCCCTCTCCTACTCCCCCTGCTTGTGTTCCCTCTCCCACTCCCCCTGCCTGTGTTCCATCTCTCGCTGTGTCTCTCTCTGTCAAATAAATAAAATCTTAAAAAAAAAAGAGCTCTACATTTAAAAAAAAAAATAAATAAATAAATAAACACACCCCTCTTGTTGCTGGAGGAGGCTGGAATCTGAGGTGGGGAGAATGAGAGCAGCAGGACTAGGTGGGGACCCGGTGCTGTCCTCCCGGTGAGAGATGGTGCGGACTCCGCCCCTCTGGTAGTTGCCTTGGGGATGGAGCCCCTAGGACCGGGTCAGGAGGTTTTCAGCAGCAGAGGGGTGGGGTTGCCAGGGTCGCCCGGTGGCGTTGGGAGGGGTGGGAGAGGGAGCTGTCTGGAGTGGGTCTGAGATTTCTCTCTTGCTTAATTGGTGAGCTGAGGGCTTCCTGTGTGCTGGGCGCTCAGCTAACCACTTCACTGACCCAGTTAATCTTCCTAGCCTTCTGAGGCGGGTCGGATATCATCTACGAGGAATCGGAGGCTCAGAGTGATAAGTCCTCTGCTGTAGGGTTTACGCTTGTCACTGTGAAGCCCTCCTAACACCTCTCACCATCAAGGCTTGCGGTGGGCTGGTTAGCAAGGGGATCATAGACATATACGGGGTGAATAGTTCATTTTAACTGGAGACCTATGGATGCGCTCCTATTTGCCAGCCTTTTGATGTGTGGCTGAGGCCTCCCCTGGGCACAGCCTCTCCTGCGCCCGGAATGTTCTCTCTTGTATAAACCATCCCATGACATGCTGTCTTCTCTGGGTTCCGGTTTTGGTTTACAGTAAAGTTTATTACACCTCTTAAGAACTAATCAAGGGCAGGATTCTTCCAGATTTTGAGCACCCCCAACCACCCGCCCTGCTGGCTCCATTCTTTACAGTCTGCTTTTTTCACCTCCAACCCAATGGCCATGTTTTCAGTGGTTTGCTGTTACCAGACTCTTCCAAACATTCAACTTGGATTTTTGAGAAAACAAGAACCCTCGTTCTTCTCACAGTCATATTTCATTGTGTTATGCCGGATTCAACTAAATTGTGTAATGACAGTAACAAGCGCCACTGACAAACAGGTTTGGGGACAAACACAGTGGCTCTGGGGGTCCCGGTGGTTGGGCTGTGGGAGCAGAAGTGGGCCGGCACGTTGCTGATCCCCCGGGTGGGTGGTGGGCATTGCTCTGCAGGCTTCTCAGAGAGAGTGGAGGGGTAGCAAATGAAGTCAGTTACCCGCTGAGAATGTGGGCAAGGGGGAGCGCGGCCCTGTGGTGTTTTACCAGAAGACGAAGTCTGTGTTCAGTCCTTAGTACACATAGTCGGAGCCCTCGGGAACCAACATGAAATGCTATCAGTGGCTTAAGTGCTCAGCATCAGTTTTAAAAAGTATGCTTTGTACCTCAAATCATTGATTCCATTAATAATGAGCACAGGGCTGGCAGTTCATTCTGGAACTTCACATTCTCCTGAGCCAAGCACCGTGAGGGCAGCCGGGGGTGCAGTTGGGGGTGGTGGATGCAGTGCCCTCTTTGTGTGTCTGCACTTGCAGAGGCTGGGGTCCATCCTGGAAGCCAGGCTTCTGCCTTCGAAGAACTTCTGCTCCTAAAGAGAGTGAAGAGGAGATGCCCTGGAGCGGTCAGGATCTGGGTCCAGAGGCCTGGTCAGATCTGACAGCATGTGTCCTGTGCCTGACCCACAGGGGCAGAGGGAGGGCAGAGATGGTGCTTTCTTGACACATGGTGCCCCCCTGGCCCAGGGTAGGACACACTGGGTGGGCACCTCATCTGTGAAGACTTGCAGGCATCTGACTCATTTCTGCCTGGTGCCGGGGACCATTTCATCTCTCAGAGGATTGGGGGAAGTGAATGAAGGAAAAGGGATTGGTTGAAAGAATGGGTTAGCAGAGTGGCAGTGATCAGGGAAACGTGGGATAAAAGTGAACCTGTCCCTATTCAGAATCATCAGGGAAGAGAATTTGGTCCAATTCAGTAGAACCGTCATTTCTTGAGTCATTGTGTTAGGTTCTGGGAATGCCAAGAGGAGTAAGACACCATTCCTGTCCTCAAGAGCCTATCATATGGCCATGGAGACAGACTCCAACAAGAGCATCTCCTAGGACATGCTATGGCTCCAGGTTTGGTGAAAGAGCTCAGTGACGTCATGAAAAACTCAGGCTTTTTCTATCTTTCTGCTCTGCTGTCCTGAGCACATTAACTTATTGTCCACATGCGTGTTGCCTCAGGGTTGCAAGATGGCGGCTACGGAGCCTCCTACAATTATATTCAAGGCAGAAAACAAAAAGGCCAAGGAGAAAATGCGGCTGCATTTTTTATCAGGGAAGCAAAGTGTTTCCCAGAAACTCCGTCAGAAAAGGACCTCTCGTGTCTCATTGGCTGGGACTGAAAGGCAACGCTGCAAGGGAGACGGGGAAAGTGAGGGTCAGGCGGTGGGGGGGTGGGCAGGATGCTCGTGATAGCTTAGAGGAGCCTTGGTTCATCCCCGGGGCCTGGATACATTGCCATCTGAAAGGTGGGGGTTCTGGAGGAAGGGCTGGGGCGGAATGGCCGCTAGGTGGAAGGAACAGTGTTTTTCACATGCAGTGAGAGCTAAGGTGATGCCCTGGCATCAGAGAGAAACCAGATGGGCAGAGTTAGCCCTCCCTGGGCGGGGCAGAGAAGGTTTCCTGGAATAGGTGATCCCTGAGCGAGATCTGGAGCACCCCTCTCAAGACCAGTCGGAAGGGGAACCTAGGTAGAAGGAATAGCAGGAGCAGAAGCACAGGGATGCGAAATAGTGTAGTGCGTCCAGGGATGTGTGCACAGAGGTTTAGTTAAAGGAGGAAGTTCCAGAGGTAGAGGTGGAGAAGTGACAAGAAACCACATCGTGGTGGGCTTTGCAAGTCCTGCTGCTAACTTGGACTCTACCCTGTAGGGTCTTGAATGGCTTTCGGCAGAAGAGGGGCCCGATGAGCTGGGATTTTTAGGAAGGAGCTGGTGCCGAGAATGGATGGGAGAGGCTGGGAAGGTTCTTGCACCATCCAGACAAGAGCTGCTGAGGGCCTGTAGTAAGATTTTCCAAATCTGCCTGCCAATATTGCAGCGACAAGATAGGAAGGATTCCATGGCATGAATCTCTGGAGGGACAGATGTCTCAAGAGGGCTGGGAAGCTCCCAAAAATGTACATCAGATTGTGCAATCACACACAGGGTAGTCTATGTCCCAGTGCTGAAGAAAGAGGAGCTGTGGCTAAGGAGATCAGTGGGCGGCATGGCAGCTCGCTGCGTTGCTGTTTTAGGAAGGCTTGAGCAGAGAAGGGAAGGGCAAATCTGAGACGGGGCCATGAGCCTGTGAACACGGTGCCTGGAAGACAAAAATAGGCAGAACTTTGTGAAAGATACTAGGGGCAACCAAGGCTTATGCAGCCAGGATTAGAGCCCGTGGAGACTGGGGAAGGAGGAGGCCGTGGCTGGGCCTAGGCGATGGGGACCGGAGAAAGGGGGTGTTCCTGGGGCTGTGTTGTTGCTGCCCCTCTGCCAGAGACCAGAGATGGGGCCACACTGGAGAGGAAAGAGAAGCCCCTCCCCAGCAGCTGCTCCCAGGGTTTGCAGGGGACCTCTCCCTGTAAAACAACATTTCAGGCAAAAGGGAAGCTTCTGGACAAGACCGCTGGGTCTTCTCGGTCCCCTCTGAGGAAGCTCGGAGCAGCACGGGGCTGGGTGCAGGAAAATGTGGCTCTGAGTTTCAAAAAGAGGAGGGGTCTGGAATCTGTAACTTCACAGCTCAGGGCAGTCCTGGACCAGGATCCTTGCAGACTGGGAAAGGGATGGTTCACCAGCACCTAGGAAGGTGGGGGAGGGGGGCCCGGGAGCCAGCAAGGGCTCGCCATGACTAGCGTGTCAGGCCAATTAAAAACAAGAGTGTTGTGAAATAGATAAGAAACACCCATGGAATAAAACTCAAAAAACACCAAAGAGTATACAGTGAAAAGTGCCCCTCTCACCCCTGCCTTCTAGCCCCCCAGCTGCGCTCCTCAAAGGCACCCAGTGTTACCGCTGCTCATGTATATGATCCACCTATCTATCTACCCTTTAAAAAAGGCAAATGTGTTGGGGTGCCTGGGTGGCTTAGTCGTTAAGCGTCTGCCTTCGGCTCAGGTCATGGTCCCAGGGTCCTGGGATCGAGCCCCGCACCGGGTTCCCTGCTCAGCGGGAGGCCTGCTTCTCCCTCTCCCGCTCCCCCTGCTTGTGTTCCCTCTCTTGCTGTGTATCTCTCTATCAAATGAATAAATAAAGTCTTAAAAAAAAAAAGGCAAATGGGGCATATTTCACTTGCCACGTTTTACCCAACTTTCTTTTCCTCTAACAGATTTTGGAGATTTTTACTCAACAATGCACGTGGGGCTGCCTCATTCTTTCGATGTCCAGGGAGTACCGTAGTACGATGCCCTGTCATTTATTCTACCGGCCCCCCACAGTCGCCAGGCTTTCTCTCTCATTGTCTTATCTACAGTGAATAACTTTGCATACACATCACTTTCTGCGTGTTTGACATATGTGATATGTATGCGTTTCTATAGAATAAATACTCAGAGATGGAGTTGTTGAGCAAAGAATTGGCTCACGTTTAATTTTGATAGATATTGTCAAATTGTCCAACTCCATAGAAGCTGTGTGGATTCATGTCCCCATCCTCCTATACAGGAGGGTCTGTTTCCCTGTATTTGGGCTAACCGTGTTTTCCAACTTTCAGGTCTTACTGGTGCTGGGCGGTCAGAGAGAAGGAATCTCCAGTTTTAGTATGTGTTTCTCTCATTAAGATTTCTGACTAATGGATTTTCTGACTCCCAAGAGGATTGGAGACCGGTAGATGCAGGAGTTGTGGGAAGTGCGGGAACTCCGCAAAGTTCTTGATAACATCTCTCAGGTGCTTTGATGGTCAAGATGGAGAAATAGAGCTGCGATCCTGAAGTAGTTTTACAGATCAGTAGCTGGAAAACTGGTCATCCATTCATTCAACAAACATCCACGGAGCTTACGTTCTACAGGAGGAGACAGGCAATGAATGAAAACCAGAATAAATAAGTAAATTATGTGGTATATTAGAAGGCCGTATGCCAGGGGTATTGCTTAATAAATCCACATTGGTCTAGAAAAGGACAATAGATGCCACGGGGGCTCTGTCATTAGTCTCGTCTTGTCCATTCAACACATAGTGATTGAATATCCACTACATGTCAGGTGTTACTTTAGGAACTAGGGATACAGCTGTGAACAAATCAGACAGAAGTCCCCGCCCTCCTGGAGCTGACATTCCATTGGTAGGAGACTGACCATAAGAAATTAAATAAGAAAAATAGGGGCGCCTGGGTGGCTCAGTTGGTTAAGCGTCTGTCTGCCTTCGGCTCAGGTCATGATCCCAGGGCCCTGGGATTGAGCCCCACATTGCATCGGGCTCCCTGCTCAGTGGGGAGTCTGCTTCTCGGTCTCCCTCCTCCTGTTCGTGAGTGTGCGCGCTCTCTCTCTCTCCCCCTCTATCGCTCACTCAAATAAATAATCTGAAAAAAAAGAAAAAAGAAAAGTATATAGCGTATTAGAAAGAAAAAAAAGTGCTATGGAGACGAATTAGGTGGGGAAGGCTGATAAAGAGTACCAGAGAGTGGGGTTGCCATTCCAAACGGGGCTGCCAGGAAAGGCCTCACTCAGAAGGTGGCATTTGAGCAAAGACCTGAAGGAGGAAGGGAGCCATGAGGCTTTCTGGAGAGGGAAGGCTGTTGCAAAGCCCGGGAGGCTGAAGCAATGCTTGGGGTGTCCGAGGAGCAAAGAGCAAGGGGGAGTGTGGAGAAGGGACAGAGCGGGGAAGGGGAGCTGGATCCTGCAGGGTGTGGGGGCCTCTGTGAAGCCTGCAGCTTTTACTCTGAGTGAGGCAGGAACCATTGGAGAGTCAGCGCAGAGGAAGGGTGGCGTCTGGATTGGGTTTTAATAGGCTGATTCTGGTCGCTGTGCTGAGGGTAGACAGAGGGCAGAGCAGGGAAACTGTAGTGATCCAAAGAGCAAGGGCAAAAGTCATGAGGTTCTTGCAAAAATCCAAGCGAGAAATGACAGTGGCTTGAACCTGACTGGAAGTGACAGAGAAATGGTTGGAGTCTGCTATGTTCTGAAGATAGAGCCAACAGGATTTGTTGGCACCTTGGCTAGGAGATGTGAAAGAAACGGATGTGTGAAATAGGATGGCAAAGGCGTTTGGTCTGAGCAAATGAAGGATGGAGCTGACCTGACCGGAGATCCTGAGATGGTGAATGGGATGGCTGGATGGGGCCAACGGGAAGGCCAGGTTTGGAATGCCGAGTCTGAGATGCCCAGGAGATACCCAGGTGGCGATGAGAAGGGGACAATAGGACATGCGGGTCCGGGAATCAGAAGGCACGGCTGGGCTGGAGATTGAAGTCTGGGAGCCAGCAATTTATAAATCATATTTAAAGCCTCTCATCCGGATGAGATCGCCCAGGGAGTGAGCGAAGACAAGGACGAGAAGGGGTCCAAGCACTAGCCATGGGGCATTCCAATGTTACAGAGTTGGGTCACAGAGAATCGCCAGCAAAGGAGGCTGAGAAGGAGTGGCCAGAAGGTGGTGGCGGGGGGGTGGGCGGTGGGGGGGACCAGGAGAGTGTGAGAGCTTGAAAATAAAGTGAAAAAAAGGTTTCAATGAAGCAGCGTGACCAACTGTTCCAAATGTTGCCGAGGGGTGAACCGGGATGAGGACTGAGGAGAGACCCTGGGAGGGACCGGAGCACCATGCGGGAGTGGTGGGGGTGACATCCCGCCTCCCACTAGCTAGGACTTGGAGGAGGGCCTGGATGTTACGCTGATCCCCTTGGGAGGAAAAGTGAACCACCCAGAAGGGCCACGACAGGCGGCCGTGAGGGACGTAGTGATACAAGGTGGCATTTGCCAGGGTCGGCACGGGGGTCCCACACACCAACCGTCTAAGTACAAAAGACTTGAGGCTTGTTGACAGCTCCTGGTGTGTCAGCAGTGACGTGTAGTGATCCGAAGAGCATGGCAATTACAAGCTGGGTTAATGGACATATCATATCCGGAACGAGGGAGGTGACTGACCTGCTGGGCTCAGCAGAGCAAGGCGGACGGGGAACTGGGTTCGGCTGGGGGAGGGGAGGTGGGAGTAGACCCAGCAGGTGCGTGCAGGGAGTGCCCAGAGGGCCAAGGGTCTGCAAAGCAGTGGACTTGGGGAGGGAGGATGTGTGTCTACCATTCCGAGAAGAGCTCTCCTATGAAGGTATGTCTCAAAGCGGAGGCACAAGGCTGAGTGAGTGGAAGCTGAAATGTGACCAGACTCGGTGCTGTGACTTTTTCTATATTTACTGTGGATTCTCCATGAAATTTTATAATTTGTAAGCATTTCAAACCCCTTCTGACCCAGGAGTGACCCACAACTTGCTGAATGCCTGAATCTCAAGTCTTGGGAAAACAATGCTTCCTCTCAAGATCAGCTGAATGAAATGAGCAACTTCTAATCTGATCATCAACCGAGGCAGAGGAGGTTTATAATGGGTAGGCCACAGGGCTCGGGGCTTGGTCTTCCCCGGGAACATGCTGTCGCTGCCCTGGCAGACAGCATGGGCAACCAGCTCCCACAGTGCAGCCCCTGTCCCCTCCCAAGTGTCTGGGCATGGGGGTGAAACCAGGAGAGAGCAGAGAGCCGGCTCCTGTCCTCACAGGGCCCCCCGTCTGATGGGGGTGGGGGTGGAACGGGCTCCAAGGGCTGGAGGCGTTGGTGTGACCATACCCCTCGTCTGGCAGGAGGGGAAGGGTACAGCCTCCCAGATAGAATTCCTATAACCTTCCTGGTCAGCGCCGTCCCACAGAAGTGTAATGTGAGCCACATCTGTATTTTCTAGATTTTCTAGTAAGCCACATTAAGGGAGCAAAATGAACAGGTGCGACACATTTTGACATATTTTATGTATTTATGTATATATTTAACCTAAAATATCCAAAAATATTCTCCTTTCAACAGGTAATCAAGGCATGAAAACGGCCTGGGATAATTTACATGATTTTTTCATGCTCAGTCTTCACGAGCTGTGTGCATCCTCTGCTTACTCACAGCACATCTCGATTTGGACCAGCCCCGGGCGCTGGGCAGCGAGGGCTCGGTTTTCTGTCTCATGTCCTTCCCTGTGCTGGAAGGAGCCAGGGCTGCCCGTGCGCGTGCAGGGACTCGGTGCTGGCGCCTGCCTGGCGATGGAAGGTGCTCGCGGGGATCCTTGGCCGCGATCTGCTGCATGCGGGGTTCGCCCGCCCCCGTACGCGTTCCTGGGCGGCAGCTAGCGCCTGCCAGGGCTGCCGGCTGTTTTCCAGCGGCGGTAAATATTAACGAAGCGGTGGGAGGCAGGCCCTCTGGGAGGCCTGGGCTCTCCCCATGGGAGGAATGGAGATAATGCTGTGTACCTTAGATAGGGCTTTCGGTCTGGCCTCTGACGCTGCTGGGCTGAGCTGCCAGGGATACGCAGGCTGGCCTTCTCTTCCCAGGACCAGGATGCCTTGCTGGGAGAGTCTCAGAACCCGCAGACCTCAGAAGTGCCACTTGCCTCTATGTGTGCATGAGCCTCGCCCCACTCCTCAGTCTCTCTCCCAAACCACCTCTTCACTTGAAGACCTCTTCTCTCCAAATCCACTTGCCAACAAGCCCAGCTAAGCCCGACCTAAGGGCAGAGGGAACACATGGAGTTCAGATATTTTCTTTAAAAACAACAACAACAAAAACAAAACCAATCAGCACTCACTTATTGAGCACTTGCTGTATGCTGGGCCATTACATAAGCTGCCTCCTTCCTCACGGGCACACAGGGTCTCAGGTTGTCACCCCCCACCCAGGAGAGGGGCCTGAAAGTCAAACGGGTCAACGTCACAACTGGGCTACAAACCTAGGCTTTTGATTAGACTAGTTCTAGCTGCCAGAAAGTTCTCTCTGGGGAGGAGAAAGCAGGAGTATTTACTTGCATTTGCATAAACAAACACTGGAAGGACGCATAGGAGCGAATGTGATTACATATGGGAGGGAATGAGGAGGAATGGAGGTACCGGGGGTGAGAATGCTCAAGGTATATCCCTGTGTATTACCTTGATATTAGAACCGTTTAGATATATTATCTAATTTTAAGAATAAATGAGATGGAATTTTAGCTGTTTGTTTTTTTCCCTCCTGGTAGAGGAAGATATGTTTCTCAGAGTAGATGAGCTTGATGGGCAAGCTGAACGTTTTTTTTTAAAAAGATTTTATTTATTTATTTGTCAGAGAGAGAGAGAGCACAAGCAGGGGGAACGGCAGGCAGAGGGAGAGGGAGAAGCAGGCTCCCCGCTGAGACCGATGGGGGGCTCGATCCCAGGACCCTGGGATTATGACCTGAGCCGAAGGCAGACGCTTAACCGACTCAGCCACCCAGGCATCCCCGAGCTGAACATTTTTTGGTATCTAGAATGTGTGTAGGCCTTATTTTCCATAAAGATCAATTAACTAATTTAGATGACAAAAAAAGAAAAAAGTGACTTCTTTCTGATCAGGACCTGGAATTGGTCTTCTTTAACCTATACCCTTGGCTCCTATTTCCTTACATCCTTGGCTCCTTCCAGTCTGATGAGGAAAACAACCAATTTCTACCCCTCAAACAACCCCAGTCAGAGGGAGAGACACAGCCCTGCCCTCAGGGAGCCCCAGTCTGAGAGGGAAGACATAGAATCTGAGATTCCTAGCACCTCAGAGGTACAGAGGAAGGGTCTTGGCATGATCCTGCCCTCAGGGAGCCCCAGTCTGAGGGCAGACACAGCCCTCCCTCAGGGAGCCCCAGTCTGAGGGGGAGACACAGCCCTGACCTCGGGGAGTCCCAGTCTGAGGGGGAGACACAGCCCTGCCTCAGGGAGCCCCAGTCTGAGGGGAGACACACAGCCCTGCCCTCAGGGAGCCCCAGTCTGAGGGGGAGACACAGTCCAGCCCTCAGGGAGCCCCAGGCTGAGGGGGAGACACAGTCCTGCCCTCAGGGAGCCCCAGTCTGAGGGGGAGACACAGCCCTGCCCTCAGGGAGCCCCAGTCTGATGGGGAGACACAGCCCTGCCCCAGGGAGCCCCAGTCTAATGGGGGGAGACAGCCCTGTGTTCACAGAGTTCCCAAGCCCAGCTCCTCTGGACCATGTGAGAGAAATGAAGGGGCTCCTCTGTGTTCTGAAGCACCCACTTCTGCCCTGGGCCTGGCTCCTCCTTCCCATCCCAGGAAACCTCCTTCATTCTTAGCCTGCTCAGTATGTCAACACTTGATTCATTTCCCCTGAGTGCTTGTCCCTGGTTCCCAGAAGGTGTCTGTGTGTCCTTCGTTGCTTCCAATCTCTCCTGGAACCAGGGAATGCATGTCCTGAGGGCATGTAGGAGGTGGGCATCTCCTTGAGAATCTCCCTTGCAAGACAGAGACTCTATACTATCACTCGGACTGAGCTGCGCTGAGCCAGGATGGGCCAGAGTGCGGGTCTGTGTGGGGAACTGGGGGCTCCCCTGCCCTTTTCCCAAGAAGCACGTGGGCAGTGAGAGCTGAGGAGAGGGCCCAGGAGGTTTCTCTTTACTTGTGGATCTCATTCAGTGAGTCTGACCTGGAACCAGGCAGAAGGATGGGAGGCCCTGAGTGTTCTCGGAGTTCCAGAGGTCATTGACCTGGGAAGGAAAGGGTGAGCCTGGGGCCGGGCAGGCCGGGGCACGCGCGTGTGTGTGCGCGTGCACACACACACACACACACAGGCTGTATTTCCTTCTAAGCAGAAGGTGCTGCCCTTGGCAGAACTGGAGAGGCCCATCCCATTCCCAGCCAGGGTTCCTCAGCATCCTTGAGGGGAGGCCAGGTTGTGAGGCCAGTGGGCTACAGCCAACCGTACCCTGTCCTGGGAAGGTGCTCACTCCACCCCACCCCAGCCTACATTCCCTTTTCTTTCCCTACTGGCAGAGGGGTCCTGGGGTCTGGACCAGGCCTTGGAGGCTGGAACAGTGTGTGGGGATGGAGTGGTGGAAATCTGGTTGGGAGACTGAGGGGTGGCAATGGAGTGAACCCCTTGAATACCCTGCCTGTCTTCCTGTCTCCAGTCTTGACCTCCTCCTCCCAGCCTGGCTATGAAACTGAGAGGGAGATGGCAGGGCAGGGTCCCAGCAGGCCCAGGTGGGGACAGCAGACACTCCTGTCGTCAAGTACAGACATAGAGTCTGAGAGTCCCAGCACCTCCGAGGTACGGAGCAAGGGTCTCGGCCTGATCGGGCCCAAATGTCCTCATTGGACAGCTCGGGGAACTGAGGGCCATAAAGGTTTTGGGAAAACATCTTGGAGAAGCCACAGAAGAGAGGGCCCTGGGACTGGGCCCTGGAAAGCAGTTTGTGGGGCTGATGCGGGGAAAATGTCAGGGTTAGGGTGAATAAGATGGGAAAGGAGAAAGATATCCGATGGGGAGTGAGGCCGGGCGTGTCTGCCCAGAGTATCAGGCCTGCAGGGAAAGAAAACAAAGCATCTGGGCGCCTGGGTGGCTCAGTTGGTTAAGCGACTGCCTTCGGCTCAGGTCATGATCCTGGAGTCCCGGGATCGAGTCCCGCATCGGGCTCCCTGCTCGGCAGGGAGTCTGCTTCTCCCTCTGACCCTCCTCCCTCTCATGCTCTCTGTATCTCATTCTCTCTGTCTCAAATAAATAAATAAAATCTTAAAAAAAAAAAAAAAAAAAGAAAGAAAACAAAGCATCTGGGATCTTGTAAGACAAGACCTCAGGTAACCCCAAGGCTCAGCAGTCAGCTCCCTAGGAATGTCTGCCAGCCAGCAGCATCTTTGACTCAGCGCCTTTGCTCTGCAGCCCAGGGTGACCTTGTGCAGGCCATCCCTGCTCAGGGCCTCGGTGTCCCCTTCTGTAAAAGGAGACTGGTACCCAGCCTTCTTAAAGGACCTCCCCACCCCCAATCTCCATGTTTTACACGATATCTTTGAGAGGCTTTTCTCTACCTGGCACTTCTCACTCTCCCTGTGAGTCAGTTTCTGCATCTGTAAAATGGGGATAAAAAATAATACTTATCTCCCAAGCTTGTTGTGAGGATTAAATGGGTAAATACACGTAAAGCATCTAGTGCCTGGCACACAAAAAAATAATTAGGAGGCCTGTAGTGGGTTTCTTTTTCATTGAATGACCTGGGCAGAAGGCCTTACTTTTTTTTTCTTAAAGATTTTATTTATTTATTTGACAGAGAGAGACAGAGCGAGAGAGGGAACACAAGCAGGGGGAGTGGGAGAGGGAGAAGCAGGCTTCCCGCTGAGCAGAGAGCTCGATGCGGGGCTCGATCCCAGGACCCTGGGACCATGACCTGAGCCGAAGGCAGATGCCCAACAACTGAGCCACCCAGGCGCCCCCTCCGTGGGGCATTTTAAAGGCAGCCTGACTCCAGGGAGGCCCACATCCTAATCCCACATCCAGGCCACTCACGTCCAGGCTGGAGAGCCCAGAGGATAGTGAGACCCAGGCCTGGAAGCCCCTGGAACCTCATGCCAGGACCACTGAGGTGACGTAGGGTTTCTGGGCCTTGGGCCCCAGAGGGAGAGTCAGCACCCTCCTCCCACACCCCCACCCCGGCTGGAGACACCCTGCTGTGAGGCTGGCGGGAGATAGGGGAACACCGAGAGGCATCCCATGGAGGGCTTTCAAGAGGCTGCCCTGCTCAGGGTCAATATTTGTTCAGCTCTTGGGCTGGCGTGGTCCCTCACTGCCTCTGGTCTCACATTCCAACCATCGCACCCCTATCTCAGGAACGCGCTCCCATCGACTTGGGGGACCGCGCCCGACATCGGCAGTGGTCTGCCCTGGTCTGCCGCCGCCACCACCCCCATTTCCAGGCAGGTGCGTGGAGGGCGCAGGCCAGGTGTGGGCGCTGGGCCCTGCCCCACATGGTTCCCCACCATGAAGCTCTGACTTCCCTGCCCACGGCATTCAGGGAGGGAGGGGGACAGGACCTTGTCTGCCTGCGGCTGAGATTCCTACTTCTATCAGATCATTACTTTGACCTACATTTCCTAAGCACTTACTCTGTTCCTGAGAAGATAGCCCCTCCCACCTCTACCCCCCAAAGAAAAGACTTCTTCTAGGCCCTTGAGAAGCTTGTAATCAAACAGTTTTCTCAACCATCAATAACGTCTAGGATCTCATTTCGGGGGCAAATATTCTCATGGGACCCCAGTATTAACTCAAATCAGGTTTGCTTAGTTATATGCAGACATACAACTAGATATAAAAACCTTTCACTGTCAGCTTATGCACAACTCAAAAACGAAAATCAATCTGCAGTTGAAGTACAAAGAAAACAATACGAGCAATCGATTTCAAAGGGAGGACATACACTTTAGTACTGAAACCAAATCATCACTTTCAGTGTGAACGGCCGGGACCGCCAGAATACAGGGTTTTGTTCCTTTGAAAGGGGACCTGGGAGTGGCGGGCTCCCACCTCATTTACATATTAAGCCCCACCTCTGCTCTTTCCTCATTGGCCAAGGACAATTGGTCCTAATGAGGTCAGGGGTGGAGTGCTGAGGTTAGCTTGTAAGTGCAAAGGCCCTGAGGGGTAAGGGACAGGTCTGAGGACAGGATTAATTGCAGCCAGGTTCTAGCCTGGCTTTTTCCCGGTCCCTGACTGTCTCCGCAGCTCCTGACTTTCACCCATGAACTCATTTGCTTCTTATTTCAAGGTGGAGAGGGGGGCAGGGCAAGTTCCTTCCAAGTCTCTTGAGTTTTTGCCCTGTCTCTGTGAGGGAAGGCATGACTTTTTAAATTTCTATTCTTATTTTGTCCCCTTTCTCCACAAAAGGTAGCATACTTTACACATGGTTCTGTATCTTACTTCTTACTTCTTCAGTTTACTCCATCTTGGAGGGCTCTTGATAATGGTATGTAAAGAATGCCTTGAGCCTTTTTTTTTTTTTTTTTTTTACAGCTGCATAATATTCCATTGTATGGCCGACCTGTCATTTATTCAACCAGTCCTTTGTTGAGTTAGGTCATTTCCTTCTTTAGTTTTTACAAACAATGCTGCAGTGAATAATCTTGTACATGCGTCATTTCACACGTACTATGTATATCTGTAGCATCAATTCTTAGACCTGGAATTGTTGGTCAATGGGTATATGTGTTTGTAATCTTGATACATATTGCCAAATTGTTCTCTGCAGAGATTGTAACAAATAAACTCCCACCAGCAATGGATGAGTGTGATTATTTCCCCACAGCCTGGCCAACGAAGTGTGCTATAAAAAAAAAAATTATTTTTGCCAATCTGATAGGTGAAAAATTGTATCTTACTATAGTTCTAATGTGGACATGCTTTTATTTACAAGGTGTGTGGCTGGGAGGTGAAGGATGCAGTGTTCTGTTGGGGAGTGAAGGATTTCCCAGGGCTCAAGCACCTGACCTTATTTGTTTTAATCTGTGGAAACCTGGCCCAGGGAGAGACTCTAACTGCAACAGGACCCACCCAAGTCATCTCCAGATCTGAAGGCGCCTGGAAAAGCCACATCAGCTTATCTTTGCGTATGGATGGGTTGGGTGGGGCCTTGGGTGTATCATCTTAGAGCCTTAGAGCCTTCCCCCGCCAGGTTGCTAGGACCTCACACTAGTGGGGAAGTTGCCCAAAGACCATGCCATTTTTCTAGGCTGCTCCTCTATGGTATGGGAGAATCACAGGATGAGAAGCTCCAATGAATGACTAGAAGCCAAGCCCCTTTTAGTCTTGCTAGATTCACAATATTCGTGGTGTCCCTCAGGACCAGAGACCCTGTAGAAGGAGAAAACAAGGTTAACTTCATGATTTGTTCTATGTGAATCCACTCTTGCGCCAGGTGATCAGCACTCTTTCCTGAGATTCATTCCTCAAGGAGAGGTCAGAGACAACCTCACCCGAAATATGTGGGCCTGGCATTGCTGAGGCGTGGGAGGCTTAGAGAAGGGCCGGTGTAAGATCTTCTCCCCCTGGAACGTGCTTCAGTGTACAGATGCTAGGCCTCCTTCCGTCTGAATGCCACAGTGTTTACAACAACACCTGGGCCCCAGCCTGGGACCCCAGAGCCGCTGAGTGTGATTTGTGGGTCAGCACCCCAGAATCTCTGGACTGAGGAATCTTGGACACAAAGCAGCTCAGACTTAGAATATAAAACACCAGAGTTGAAGTGACCCTAGACAGCACCCAGTTCCTTTATGGTACAGCTGGGGAAACTAAGTCACATGTAAGGTAAGGGACTCACCCAAGGTCTCCCAACTAGCAGATGGCAGAGCCAGGCGGGGCACAAGTATCTGGACTCCCAGGCCAGCCCTCTCTGAGCTCAGTTCTAAGGGGTCGGGGCTGAGCCTGTTGCCTCAGGACAAGCTCTTTCTGACTGAGTGTGGGTGCCCAGGATGGTGGGTGCCACTGCTTGGATGGCTGCCAGCTAAGGCAGGACCCCCAGAAGCCAGAGTGGATGAGAGTATTTACAGGGTCCATTGTCAGCATGCCCAGATTTGTTTCCCCGCCTGCTTTTAATCACACCTAATGATTAGCAGAGGAACCCAGAGAATCCCTGGCTCTTTCCTTCTGCTTCCTTCCCTTCTGCAGACATGGGGAGAGGGGCAGGTGGAGGCAGCGGCCTTCCCAGAAGTCAGCCTAATCTCTTTGCCTGTCTTGGGAAAGCTCTTAATGAGGATTGTTCCAAAGGGTGGGGGCAGGGAGGGGGCTTGCTTCTCTGCCAGTGCATGGAATTTCTGAGAAGCCCCTCCCCCAAGATGCCAAGCCCCAAGTTTAGCTGCCAAGGCTCTGAATTCAAGGAAAGAGGAAACTGTGAACGAGGAATGGAAAAGGGAAAAGCCCTTGTGGCAGGAATAAGATGTGTCATTCAGTGCTTCCTCATTGCCCTCTTGATTGGTCGCCCTTTGCCAGCCTCCTTCACTCCTGTCCTTCCTTCTCCTGGGAATTCCATCTCCACTGCTGTCTGTCTGTTCCACCCTGCCCCCCAGAATGGCCCAGTTCCATCCACCTCCTCAGGAACCTTCTGCTACTGCTCTAGCCTGGTGAGCTTTCTGCTCTTCGAGCCCTCCATGGCTGGGACATAGAAGTTGCTCAATAGACCTTCTTTAATTAGAATGTGTCGAGCACCTAACTCTATGTTGGTATCTTGGGCTGGTTCCCCATCGAGATGAGGATTCGAGCTCCAGTAGCTCATTTGGGAGGTGATCCCATGAACCGCCAGTCAGGGAGTGAGGAAGTGAGGCGGGGAAAGGAAGGAAGCCAATAGAATATGTGTGATTGGGCATGTGCCCGCTGTGGGCACCTGGGGGGCCCCCCCACGCTGGGGACTCCCTGGAGACTGGGTAGAATAGTCACCTCAAAGTTACCACCCAAGGGAAAGTGAGCTCGGGTATCATCCCCCCATCCTGTGGTTGTTAGTTGAGGGATCCTGGGTTTTGGTGTCAAGTCCCCGGCCTTCCTGGCCTGCTCTGCACGTGCAAGCCAAGAGGCCTCAAAACATCAGAATGGTGGGGCACCTGGGTGGCTCAGTCATTAAGCATCTGCCTTCAGCTCAGGTCATGATCCCAGGGTCCTGGGATCGAGCCCCGCATCGGGCTCCCTGCTCAGTGGGAAGCCTGCTTCTCCCTCTCCTACTCCCCCTGCTCTTGTTCCCTCTCTCACTCTCTCTCTCTGTGTCAAATAAATAAATAAAATCTTTAAAAAAAAACAACAAAAAAACCCCATCAGAATGAGGAGTGCTGCGGGGATCTGAGTGGGTATGTCCATGTCTGTGTGCGCTGGCCGCTGGGGAGACAAAGGTGAGCAGAGCCGCCCATGCCCTGTAGGACTTCACAGTCTAGCGAGGGACCAGAGGGTTAAACACATCATTCCAGCACAAGGCAGTAAATACCAGAATAGAGGTATCCATCTCGGGCCGCGGGAAAGTAGAGGTGGGACACTTGACCAGTCTGAGACTTAGGGAAGATGTCCGGAGTGGAGAAGAGAGCAGAGCTGGAGTCTGGAGGGCTGACCTGCTGTCGGGGGCAGAGAAAGTGGCAGGGCAGTCCACACAGAGGGAAGGACACAGCACAGTCACAATGGGGGCTGGGGGGCACTCTGAGCCCGTTGTCAGCTGACGTCGCCAGCGCTGCCACCATTTCTAGCCCAGCATTAGGGTCAGCTCAAGTTCAAACCACTTTTGAGATAGCCACTAATCTTAACCTTAACCTGGAAGGACTGGCTGATGTTGAATTTGCAAACACAGACACATTTGCTCATTTAAGGAGCTTAGTTAGCAATGTGTCACCCACACTCTTGAAGTACATCAGTGGTCTCCAAAACAGGGTGTGCCAGACTGGCCCATCAATATTTGGGAAGGCACTGGAAGTTCCTATTTCTTTTTTCTTCCATCCTCTAAAAATGTCTATTTAGGGGTGTATTTTTCAATAATGTACATAATTTATTAGTATGGTAGCACATGTAAATTTAAACAAATAAATATACACATGTTGGGGCACATATCACAGACTTTTTATTAATAGAGGCATATGATCAAAAGAATCAGCCTATTGAAGTGGATGATGGCTGGGGCCTGTTTGGAATGCGCCACAGGAAGAAGTTTCTAAGAACCTGCTTTTCTCCATCCATCCGCAAGAGGTTCGGGCTGGGCTCTCCAGTGGCATTCCCCAGTCCTTTGTCAATAACCCTGTGCCGGGCGCCTGGGTGGCTCAGTTGGTTAAGCGACTGCCTTCGGCTCAGGTCATGATTCTGGAGTCCTGGGATCGAGTCCCGCATCGGGCTCCCTGCTCGGCAGGGAGCCTGCTTCTCCCTCTGACCCTTCCCCCTCTCATGTGCTCTCTGTCTCTCTCATTCTCTCTGTCTCAAATAAAAAAATAAATAAATAAAAAAATAACCCTGTGCCCATTGACCCATCAGGGACTTGCACCCTCTTTGGTAGCAGGAGCCTCTGTTTGGAGCTGTTTCCATGGTAACGAGGCTGAAGCCATCATTTGCTGTCCCTATTCCTGGGCCCCCTTCCCTTGGGCCTGAGGTTCCCAGGCCCGGCACAGGCCCCGTGTGCTCCCGTTTTCTGGCTGACTCACAGCCTCCCCAGCCCCACTCCAGCCCCTGCACCCCATCCTGGCCTGGCCCCTCGGTCTGTGACTGATGGCTACAGTCACTAATTACCTTAGTCATCTTTCCATCCATGCTTGTTGAGCTAATGGGGAAGGCAAACAGAAATCTCAGCACATGTGGAAAATTCCTGCTGACATGGCTAGAGGCCATGCCCAGATTTGGGGGGATTAGACCTTCCCCTTTGAGGCTGCAGGGATGGATCCCCAATGCAGAATGGTCTCCATGGTTTCATGGGGAGGTGGTAGGCCGCTCTCCTTGTCAGCACCGGGTCCCCCAGCTGGAGGTTCGTCTTATCAAACATGAAGCAAGGTTGGCTCAGTGTGGGGGGCTGGGGGGTAGGACTCAAGCCTGGGGCTGTCTCCAGGTGGGACTCTCAGCTCTGGGCCCCCCAGGATGCCCAGCTGGCCCAGTTGGCGGAATTGGGAGGGTGGGGCCTCGGCTGCAGGCCCTCTCACACCTGAGGCCTGTTAATAATTATCCCTGGGGAGGGCAAGGCCCCAGAAGACGTCGCTAATGAGCCTGCTAAGTGACAGCTGGACCCTTCCTTCTCACCTTCTCTGGAAAACAAGATCTGGCCAAGGAATTATTTAACCTTCTTTGGGCTGGGAGCTCCCTGAGGACAAGGGCTGTATCTTCCCCTCAGATGGGGCTCCCTGAGTCCTTGGAGACTTCTCCATTGTCAGTACCAGACTTCTGTTCCTGTTGTTGATGCCGGAATTTCTGCCTTGAGCGGGTCCCTCCTTGCCCTTGGGAGGCTACTCTGTCTAGTATAAGGAGAGTTGTCCAAAAGAATAGATGGTGGGAGTGTTCTAGATCTGCACTGTTGGCTACAGGAGCCACTGGCCACATATGGCCACTGAGCACTTAAACTGTGCCTCTGAATGACTGAACTTGTAAAACCTAATTTTAATTCATTTAAAAGTAATTGGCCACATGTGGCTAGTGGCTACCATACTTCTCAGTACAGGTCTATAAAGTTTCACAGTGGGGACCTGAATGGGTGGCCAGCAAATGTAGGCCACACAACCCTCCCAACTCTCCATGCCCTGGAGTGAGAGCTCCTTCCATTGCCCTGGAAGGCTTGAAGGGGTCCAAGGTCATTTTCTTTGGAGAAGGCTCCGAGAAGCCTGGCGGGGGGGGCGGGGGAGGTGGTTTCCTCTCCCACCCCTAAACCCCCCAGGCAGCTGAGGGGCCCAGAGGAGCTGGCCAGAAAGCACCTGTTCTTAACGAGGGTCCCCAGGAACCGGGCAGCCCTCCCTCCACAGGGCACGGGGCTGTCGCCGCCTGAATGAGGGAGATTTATGGAAAATCCCCTCACACAACAGGCGGATTTTCCAAGCCTCATTGGCTGCTCTGATTTGAGCCTTCATTAAGGAGAACGGGGGACAATGGAAGAGGTGGGGGTGAGGCCCTGGGTGCATTCAGCTCTCTATCATTTGGCACTGGGAACTCCATCAACGCCTGCCCCCCACCCCTTCCTTGCTCGAAGAGGTCACACACTCTCTCTTTTTAATAGTAATAATAAAAGGGCCACATGCAGCAGAGTCAGACTCAGCTTCCAGGATCATCTTTCTTGCATTTTAAAGATTTCCAGAGGAGACATCCTGTGGTTTTGCTCTACAAAGCCTTATAACGTACAATCTGGAAGTGCTCCCTTACAGCTAACTTAATTGTATCCTGCTTCAGGTTCAACTTACTAGGATTTTTCTTCCCCTTTAAAGTTATGGTGACATTTCAATGTGTCAAGGGCAAGTGTGTGATTTCCCAGTAAAAAATCTTGGTTGGAAGGAGAAGTCACTATCGACTGGAGCTGAGGGACCCTGGAGCTTTGCGAGCACCCGCCAACACCTCGCTGTGCGTTGAGAGAGGCCAAGACCCCTCCAGATGGGTAGTGACAGAGCTGGAGCCAGAGCACGTGCTCCGAGCTGGTGCTTGCACACATACTGGATGCCTCTGAGGGGGCTCATCTGCAGTAAATACCCAGGGGTCCTTCCTGAGGACAGAACAACTCTTAAGCCAAAGGAACGGGTTTCCAAGAGTGAAATATTAGGTCTTATTCCACAGATGCTTTTTTTTTTTTCTTTTTGGTCCTAAAGCCCCTTCTGGGAAAGTATTTACTGTGTGTGATGGAAATCAGTGGAGGTGTCTCAGAGGAGGTAAGACTTAACATGAGCCTTTCGAGGTGGTCAGATTGCTTGGAAGAAGAGAGGGGTGAGGCATTCCCAAGGGTAGGAATAGCTGGGGCAAAGGCTCAGGAGGACCATGAGCAGGATCCTGGGAGGGAGCCCTTCTGCTGTGTTGGGGACAGGAGAGTAGGTGTCATTCACTGAGCAGAAAGTGGATGGGTACGGCCCATTCCCTGAGATGGTGAGGTATCCAAATCCTGGGGGGTGACTTGCCCCGTGGGAGGCACTGGCTGGAGCAGGAGGTGTTTATGGTTCTCCCTCTCCTGGGGGCAGCCAGAGCTAGCCAAATTTACAGTTGCTCCGAACTCTATAAACACACTCGGTGAATGTGCGTATGTGAGTGCGTGTGTAGGCAAGTGTCCCTGCTGCCATCTGACCTTCCCTTCCACGGCTGTGTGGGCCCTGACCTCCTCACCTGGTGCAGGGGCTTCAGCTGTTTGCTCTCTTGGGCCTGGTGACACTTACTGAGGGTGTCAGTAAGCATGGACATCATGGGACCCTGTGGGCCTCGTAGATCTCCTGGGGAGGCAAGGCCTTGGGGGGGATGCTGGAGAATGTACTTGGTGAGGCAGAAGGGCATTCCAGCCTGGGGACAGCAGGAGCAAGGGGGTATGTGAGTATGACAGTGTGTGTGTGCCCACGTGCATGTGCATGCACGCATGTGCGTTTGATCAGACTATGGGGAAGTGTGAGCCTGGGGTACATGCAGGAGAGAAGGTGGGAGGTGGGAGGATTGGCTTTGGGGAAGCCTTTATATCTGACCTGATGGTTAAGAGAGTCATATTCCAGATCCTTTTAAGAAATCATACATACAAAAATGCCTTCTGTCTGGTACATAGGCCATGTGTTGATTCTGTTATTATTATTTTTTTAAAGGTTTTATTTATTTTTGTGTGAGAGAGAGCGCACGTGGGGAAGAAGAGCAGAGGAGAGGGAGAAGCAGACTCCCCGCTGAGCAGGGAGCCCGACGTGGGGCTCAATCCCAGGACCCCGGGATCATGACCTGAGCCAAGGGCAGACGCTTAACCGACTGAGCCACCCAGGCGCCCCTGATTCTGTTATTGCCAGTGATTATATGATGCAGAGCTAGTTCCTGCCATTGTGATTGGCTTCCCCGAGCACTGCACGTTCTGACCCGCGCTGAACATGAGTGGAACAGTGGCCATTGTTATGACAGCCTGTGGTCTCAATTAGGGGTCAGTGGTGGTCAGGGTTAGGGGTCAAGCTGTGTCCAGGATGGAGTGAGCCTGTGGTTGAGATAAAGGGTCAGTGGTGGTTATGACTGGCTGTCGGTCAGTGGCCAGGGTGAGGGGTCAGATGCTGACTGGGAACTGTTTTCTTTGTGTTAAGCTAACAGCTCTGGAAGAAGCTGACCTTGCCTCAGAGGCATTATCCTCAGAGACCAGCGCCTCTGTTTAGAGAACTCCAGAGGGGCCCAGAATGTGAACTTTAGAGTTCGAGAACTCTAAAGCCTTGGGTTTTAGGCCTAGTTCTGCTAACTTAGGAGCCGAGTCCCGGGCAAGTGGCCTCACTTCTCTGAGCTTCGGTCCCACCTCAGTAGGAAGGTAACGCTATCTGCCCGCCTAGAGGGTGAGGTCTTTGTTACTGAGCATCCTCTTAAAAAATATAAGCTCAGTCATCACTAATTGCACCACAGCCCACACTCCTCACTCCCACAGGCCTATGGGTAAATCCGCAGCGGTCAGGCAGTTGGCTGGGAGCGAGGTGGTTAAAGCAATACTCCCCAAACTTGGCTACTCATTGGATCCTCCTGGATATCTTTAAAATCATTCCGATGGCGGCTCTCAGTCCAGCACCCCCCCCCAATTTTGAATTCACTGGTGTGGGGGCGACCTGGGCATCAGTTTTAAAAGCTCCCCAGGTGATTCTAATGTGCAACCAAGTTTGGAAAACACTGGGTAAAAGCCCATACTAATTAATGAGCTAAAGAGAATGCGTCTTTAAGCAGCCACCTGAGCTGTGGGTAAAACCCACCAGCTGGCCCCAGGCCCCGTCCTGGTGGGGGTCTGACTGAGGGAGATGAAGTGAAAACAGCAAGACTCCAGGAAGAGTATTCTCTCTTAACCTTCTCCACACCTCTGTTCTCCATCTGTGAAATGGAGTTAAAATTATATTAACATTATGACCGTTGTGGGCGGGGGAGGGCTGCAGGGGAATAAAGCACATTGTAAGTTGTTACAGTTGACCCCAGTCAACCAAGAGACGTCGACTGAATACTGGGGATGTGGGCGGAGAAAAGCACCTCAAACCTCCCTTCAGAGCTCTCCTCACCAGAAATTCATGGCCAGTATATTGATAGTCTGAAGCCAGGGGGATGGACGACATAGCCCTGGTGAATCTGGAATCTCTTGGCCCTGAGTAGGGTCTCTGAGGGTATGTATCCCCTGTTTAGAGTATTGTCCCCCTAAATATACTCACATTAGTTTGGCTCTGTGTCTTATTTTTGGTTTCAGGAAATACCATCCCCATAATAACCTGTAGGGCGGGTAGGGGATGAGGAGACAGGGTTCTGCCCCTTCTGGCTCTCTGCCCCTTCTGGGAGGGATGTTATGGAACTTCTGGAAGCTTCAGCTCAGGCTTGGAGGCCGCTTCTGGCTGGGTTTCCAGCATCTGGGTCCTCAGGAGAAAGTGGTTTTCTCCTGTGGCCTGTGTGCCTTTAAGACTCCGAGACCAATGGGGGCACCTGACTGGGGAAAATTCCAACCAGTGGGTTCCTTTGAAATGGAAGTGACATCTAGTGGTTTGAAAAAGAACTGCCAAGCTGGCCCCCCAGGCCCAGGCTGGCCCTTGGGGTTCCTTTGCTGGCCACCAGGCCCCTCTCCTCCTGGGCCGCACCCTGCTGGAGGGATTTACAGCCCCAACAATGGGGCTTTCAATGGCAAGTTGGCTCTCCTGGCCCGACACCAGGCTGGAACCCCTACCCAGACCTAGGTACATATACTCAGGCCCAGGGAGACCAGGAGGGGCCCAGAAAGTGTGTCCCCTTCCCAGCGTGTCAGGGCTACAGTGTACAGTCCCAGGTGAGCCAGACTCCTTGGACCTTCTGTCCCTTGATTCTGAGGAGCCCTGTCCTGGGTCCAGCGCCACAGAAGTCCTGTGCAGGCCATAGTGCTGAATCAGCGGAAACCTGCGGCCAGGCCGCTGTTATGCAACGGCCCCGCCACTGGCCCGCTGGTGTCAGCTACAGGCCTTTCAGGAAGGCAAAGGGCCTCAGGGGGTGCATGCACCCAGACTTGGAGGTGTGTGAAATGGGCGTCTGCATAGAGCCGTGGCTTTGGAACCAAAAGGGAGGGACAGAGGAGGGGGACAGTGCCCAATCTATGGTTCTCCAAGGTCTCTGACTTGAAGAACCCTAGTCTGAGGGGGAGACACAGTCCTGTCCTCAGGGAGCCCAGTCTGAGGGGGACACAGCCCTGACTCCAGGGAGCCCCAGTCTGAGGAGGACACAGCCCTGCCCTCAGGGAGCCCCAGCCTGAGGGGGAAGTAGCAGCCCTGCCCTCAGGGAGCCCCAGCCTGAGGGGGAAGTAGCAGCCCTGCCCTCAG
>NC_058410.1:106312808-106453621 GCF_002201575.2 Neomonachus schauinslandi | reverse complement strand
ACCCCAGTCTGAGGGGGAGACACAGCCCTGACCTCAGGGAGCCCCAGTGTGAGGGGGAAGTAGCAGCCCTGCCCTCAGGGACCCCAGTCTGAGGGGGAAGTAGCAGCCCTGCCCTCAGGGAGCCCCAGTCTGAGGGGGAGACACAGCCCAGCCCTCAGGGAGCCCCAGTCTGAGGGGGAAGTAGCAGCCCTGCCTCAGGGAGCCCCAGTCTGAGGGGGAGAAACAGCCTTGGTCTCAAGAATCCCAGTCTGAGGGGGAGATACAGACATGCCCTCAGGAACCCCAGTCTGAACGGGAGACACAGCCATGGCTTTACAAAAATCCCAGGTGAGGGTGAGGGCAGGAAAGAATGACGCACACATGAAACAGGCTCATGACCCTTGAAAAGCTCTGGAAAAAATCAGGGCAGATGATTATAGGGTAGCAGAGCCCCAGTGGCTGGGCTGGGAAGGAGGCAAGCGATAGGCTCCTGGATTAAGTAGCAAGTTCTCAGGGGAAGCAAGACCTTTAAAGGTGGCAGGAACTCACCTCTGCCCTCCCTGTGTTTAGATCTGGGTTTTCCCCCCGGTATCTGGCTCACAGGGTAAGGGACCTCAGTCCAACTCAGGTGCTGAATTCAGTAGCACCAGGGCCTGAGCAGATGATAAGAGGGACTAAGCAGGATTGGGAGGGCTCGCTGGCATGGTCTGGACACCTGGCATACCTTCATTTTGTCCCCACCTGCTGTGGTCCTGCCCTGCCACTGCCCTGTCCTGCCCAATGCCCAGAACAAGGCGCAGCTGCTTCTGGCCTCAGCTCTAAACTTCTGGAACTTCTGGAAGCTTCCTTACGCCCCTTCTCTACAACCCTGGGCTCAGGCACATTCTTCTGGGTGAGGAAGCGTCTGTTTCAGAGGTTGAGTGTTTCAAGGTTGACTTCCTGAGAAAGCTGTGCAGTTGGCTTCCTTCTGAGAGACTGAACACCTAGCATCTTATACTCTCTAAACTTTCTGAGGTAGAAAATGCTTGTTTACTTGGTCTTGTTAATTTTTATTTCTAAGAGGTACTATATGGACATGGTAAAACAGAAAATTCAAGTACAGTAACAATTGGTGAATCTAGGTGAAGGGTATAGGCAGTTCTTTGCGACTCTTCTATAAATTTGAAATTACTTCAAAATAAAATAAAAAGCTAAAAACAAATTCAGAACAGAAATGTAAGCCTCTCTTCCATCTTTTCCTCTGGCCACTACTTAGTTCCCTTTCTTGGAGGCCCCCAAGTTATCAGTTTCCTGTACATCTTTCTAAAGATAGTCCACAATATATTTATAAACTCTTTTTTTCTCCCATGTAAATGGTGGCATTTCCCTACACTGCTCTGCGTTTCGGCTCTTTCACTTAATATATCTGGAAACCACGTGATGTGAGTACACATAGAGCTGTCTTGTCTTTTTTGTGGCTCCAGGGTATTCCATTGAACGGGTGATTCAAATTTTCACTGGGAAGATACTGTATCATGAAGAGCGTAAACTTGGGAGTTGAGATGCTTGCTCCACTACAAAGCAGTTGTTCAGTGTCGAGCCAGTGAGTCAATCTCTTAGTGACTCAGTTTCCTCATTTGTGGCCCGGGGTTAATAACGGTGTCTACCTCGGAGCGGGTTGTGCAGATTCGGTGAGATACTACTTGTGCGGGGCGTAGGTCACTGCCTGGCGCGCAGTAAGCACTCAATAAACGCTGGCTGCCACTCCCTCCCGAGATAGTTTTGCCAGACCCCTTTGAGAGAGAGTGGAGCTGTTCCCGGGCTTTTATTACTATAAACAATGCCACCCACGAATATCCTAGTCCGCACCTCACTTGGTACTTGTGGGAATGTCTCTGTAGGGAAGGTGCCAGGGACTGGAGTCGCTGGGGCAGAGGCCACGTGCATTTTTAATTTGGAAAGACACTGCCAGGTTGTCCCCCAGCCCCCAGCCCGAGGGGGTCCTTGCCTCACCACCACAAGCCATGTTGGAGCCTGTGTCCCCCCAGCCTTGACAACACGAGCGTGCTCGCTTGAACGCGGCACTTCGCAAATTTACTGTTGTCGTAGAGCTTCTTGGGGGCAGTCACCCAAGTCCATGAGGGTATTTGCTGGGAGCAGCCAAGCCCACGCGGCGGGCTAGAATGGTCTACAGCTTGCAAAAGTCTAAAGCTGGCTCTGCCAAGATCCACGCACACGCACTCACTCTACGCATTTTTATTAAATGTATGGCATTCCACCACGAGTTTGCAATTGTTGGTGGCCGGTTTTTCTGGGCCTGTTAGCACATCACAACTGTTGGTTAAGTCTGATAATACTTCAGATTGTGCTTATTGTCACCATTTCGTGTCCGAGCCAGGGACCCGCAATTTCTAATTACATTGTTAACCTTTTATCCCACCTATGAAGGCACACAGACGACGCTAGGATGCATCTGTCATCGTGGGGAGGCCTGCTTCTTCTACCTGGACTTAGACTTCCTGCTGTGGATCACCTATCAACCAACCTCTCTCCCTTCTTTTCTTGGAAAATTGGAGCCCATTATTAAAAAAAGAAAAAAGAGAAAAGCAGACCCCGCATTGAGTAACCTGTCATCTGAACACTGAAACCTCACCAACACGAAATGTATCTGAAGGGTGAGTATTCCTTTACAAAAGAGTTTCTACTGAGTTAATTTTAGTAGATTTTTATTGAAGCCCTTTTAGAGGATTAATACAGGCGAAAGATTGTTTGAGGATGGCGGCTTGGGGCAGGAGAGCACACTGTATCTCTTACTGATTTGAAAACGTTCTCACCCATAGCCTCCACGTGCCCGGATCTCGCACAGGCCCCAGGCTGCAGTGCTCCCTTATGATTCACTCTGATTGAGGCTGCTGTGCCAGACTTTCTAGGACTTTTGTGGGCTCCCCGGCCTAGTCAGGCATCAAAGCCTCCGATGCCTCCTTCCCCTCCGATGACCTTGCAGATCTGACAAATGCCAAGGACTTTGCCTGCGCTAGATCTGGTGTGGAGTCCGTCCCAGGCTGCTCAGAGTGATGGAAACAAATTGGCTGCATCTCCAAAAGCCTCTGGCGGGGGGTGGGGGTGCGGGTGGGGGGTCAGGTTTAAGGTGAGGATGCCCTTGAATGAAGGTCAAATAGGTTTCCTTTTCTCCAATTGTTTAATAAACTACTATTAATCTAATTACAACACACATGCGGAAAGGTGCACAAATCCTGAGTACACAGCTTGATGATTTTGTAACATGCGTCTCATGAGTTTTACATGCAATTAATCATCCAGATCAAGAAAGAGAGCACTGCCAGGTTCCCATAACTCTTGCTCAATGGCCCTCCCGGATTGTCACCCCCATCAAAGGCAGGCACTCTTCTGTCTTCTATTCCTGACAGTTAGCATGGCCTGACTTTGGAATATTATATAAATGGAATCACATCGCATGTACTCGATTGTGTCTGGTGCCCTTTGCTCAGCACTGGGAATTTACCATGTTGTGTGTCCGTTCATTTATTCTCATGGCTCTGTAGTATCCTATAGCGTGAATACACAATGTTTAATCCATGCTAGGACAATCATTGTGTTGTTTCCAGTTCAGGGCTACAGTGAATAATGCTGCTGCTGTAAACATTCTTATCTACACCTTATACGGGCTTCTTAGGTACCGAGGGGAGGAATTACTGTGCCAGAGGGTAGACGGGGCCATTTTCGCAAGTGCTTTTCCAGTAGTGGTATATGAGAGTCCAAACAGCTCCTCCACGTCCTCACCCCCACCACAGTCAGTGGCTTCCATTTACCGTTCTGGTGGTCAAAACGACCTTTCCAAACCACACATCTTTTGATCACCTTCCTGCTTTGCCCCAACATTTTATTGTGAAAACTTTCCGACATAACAGAAAAGCTGAAACAATTGTACACTGAGGACCCATATCCGCATGATTGCAAGATCTAATCATGTAGTCGACGTTCGGGGTGATCTTTTTTTTTTTTTCCTCCATGTGTCTAACCATTTATCCATCTATCTGTCAACTGTCTTCTTTTCTTAATTGTCATGCTTCTTCAGGAAGGTAAAACTCACGTGTCCTCACATTCATGCATTTCAGGAATATATTCAGTGGTTTCAGTAGATTTGGGTAGTTGTGCAACCATCAGTAAATCACCTGACAGAGTTCCCTGTGCCTTTTATAGTCAGTCCCTACTCTGACTCCCAACCTCAGGCGACCACTCATCTATCTGTTTTCTCTCTGTGGAGTTTTACCTTTTCCGGAAATTTCATGTAAATGGACTCATATAGTATATGGTCTTTTCTGTCTGGCCTGTTTCATGAAGCATAACGCTTTCGAGGGCATCCATGCTGTAGCATGCGCACTAGCTCCTTCTTATTGCTGAGCAGGATTCTAGTGTGTGGATATACCTCAATTTGTCTATCCATCCCCCTGTTCATTGTCCCCATAGGGTTTTAATGACAGGATCACAGTCTATCCTAAGGAGACCTGGCCCATTTATGGAGTGGTCCACTTACGGGAAGAGGAAAAGGCAGAGAGAGACAGAGACAAAGAGGGCTAGAGACAGAGAAGGCAATATTCCTGTTGGCCCCACATGTCCTGTTCAAACCAGCACTGGGCCTCCTCCCTGTTCGGAAAATTCCCGACTGCCCTGTGCTCAGCTATCTCTCTGAACTCTGCATACCTGGCCGGCCGCCCTCCTCTAGTGTCCACAGTTCACTGCCCCAGACTGGTATCTCTTTCATGGCTGACTGTCTCATTAAGTCCTACAAAGTTCACAAAGAGCTCAGCATCCTGGCACACGGTTTAGGACTTGGGAAACAGTGGCCTTCGGTGCCGGGCAGGCTCTTTGAGGGCAGGAATCATGGCTTTTGTGTGCTTTTGCTGTAGTTCCAGGCCCAGTACGTCATCGGGCGCACAGGAAGGGAGAACAGTGGACAGGGCAGTGGGTCGGGGAGCCTTATACGGTCAAGGCCTGAGCACCCCGAAGAACTCAAGCCCTCTGGTGAGCTCCTTATTAGGGAATGGCCCCGGGCCAGGTCTGAGGGTCGCCAGATTTGGGTGCCAAACCACCCGAGCTGGTGAGAGGCCCAAGCAGCAACCAGGCACGCTGCTCCCCTCCCACCTCCGTCTCGGCCCGTAATTCCCACAATGCCTAACTTCTCTGCAGACCCCAGGCTGCTCTCTCTGCATGCTTCTCGGAGTGCTGAGTGTGTGGGCTCCCAGGCCTGGGCCAGTGATGCCCCCCTCCCTCCCTCTTTGGCCCCCCTAAAATGAGGGCCCCGGATCTGAATGTGCCTTAACAGCTGCACTGTCCATGCGTGTTGTGCCTGAAGTTCTTGAATGCAGTGGTTCTCATACTTGAGTGATGCACGCTCAGGTACAGAAATGAGTTCTCAATTCAGCAGATGAGGGTAGAGCCTGAGAATTAATTTTTTGCATGTCTAGCAAGTTCCCAGGTGATGCTCATACTGCTGGGCCAGGCACCAGTCTTTGAAAATTTCGGCTCTAGCACCTGAGTGGCTCAGTCGGTTGAGTGTCTGACTCTTGATTTCCACTCAGGTCATGATCTCAGGGTTGTGAGATCGAGCCCTGTATCGGGGTCCATGCTTGGTGGGCAGTCTGCTTAAGGATTCTCTCCCTCTCCTTCTGCCTCTCCCCTACTCTCACACACACTCTCTCTAAAATAAATAAACAAATCTTAAAAAAAAAAAAAAAGAAAGATAAAGAAAATTCCTGCTCTAAAGCTTTGGGTTTCTCCTCCAGGGGCTCAACTTGAACCTTCCTCCTGCCTGCTGGGGGCTGGGGGAGGGCAGGGGAGAGGCATCTGTTTCTTTCTCTGCACAAGTCCCGAGAAACATTTGGATTTTGGTGACCGTGAGGGAATGGTAGGAAGTTCCCACTGGACTTGCCTCTGGCCACAGGGCATGGCCAGACTTCCACAGGAAGGGGCAGAGACAATGCCTTGTGGCCAGTGTATCATAAAGACAAAAACAGATCAAAGCTGGAGTGTCTGAGTATAAAAATTAGTAAGTGGTTTCATAAAAGAGATAATCAGGACTCACTATCCTTCTAACTGCAGTGTCAGTAATAAACTTAGTTTTGATTTTGGAAGTAACCCCTGTAAGAAGAACTCAAAATTACATGGGTCAGACAAGATAGTAAGTGCAGTTTTCCTGGCAGTGTGCTAGAATGATTGTTCAGCTCAATTCTGCGGTCAAGCTGGGCCTAAAAAAAGGTCCACAAGAGTTCTTTAACACACTCAACCCTCAAGCCAGTCCTATGAGGCAGATATTCTCATTCCCATTTCACAGATGAGGAAACTGAGGCATCACGTTAAATGGCAGGTTCAGGATTCCAACACGAGTCTTTTCTTGACTCCACCTCAGACTCGAAACCCCAATGTGAGGTGGTGTTGCCCCCCACCCCCCCTTTTTATTTTTAAATACTGAATGTTAAGTGAGATTCTCCTGAATACTTTCTAGCCAAATTGCTGACACATCAGGCTGAATGAAGGCTAAGGCAAGCTCTTCTGTTCCTTGGGGTGTGAACGCCCTCGACCCCAGCTGGCTCTACCACGAGTAATCCAGCATCTCTGCTGTCAGAAATGACAGATTTGGAAAGAGATTCCTCTCTTGGCTTATCTGAG
Source organism: Neomonachus schauinslandi (assembly GCF_002201575.2). Lineage (NCBI taxonomy): Eukaryota > Metazoa > Chordata > Mammalia > Carnivora > Phocidae > Neomonachus > Neomonachus schauinslandi. Next base: position 106,446,976 of record NC_058410.1, on the reverse strand, counting down.
CTTAAGACAGGTAAGATCGATCGGGGAAGCTGATCCACGGCGATCACTTTTAATTGTTCTTCAGCACCTGGGATCTGTGTGTTTAAACAACCAGGTATGCCGCTTAGTGCTCGCTCAGGGGGATTAGAGCTGGCGCTGCGTCAGCTGGGCCCCCACAGCTCACCCGGGGGACAGATGGGTGGTAAGTGAGGGAAGTGTCTACCTCCTCTGAGTGTTTGCACACGGTCATATGAGTAGGCTCCGCTGGAAGGGGCACCAATCGAGTAGCATACAGGATGCTGTTGCCTCCTGGGACTATGGTGGGCTCCCAGATTTGCGTTACAAATTTCTTCGCAGCCAAAGTTTATCACTCAGTAAAGAATTTAGGCAGGGAGTGAGACCAATTATGGATTAGATAGTGACCTTTGGGTTGGGGCGGATGAGCGCCGCGGGTGGCAGGGGTGAGGGTGAAAGTGGGGGAGGAGTGGGGACGCGGGGTTTTGATGGTTGGTGATAACAGAAGATGGTGACAGCCGTGGTGGGGGATGGTGGCACAGGAGATGGGATGTTTGAGGAAGGATGCCTACTGGGACGATAGGCTGAAGAGCTCAGGGAGCCAGCTGGAAGGTCCAAAGCTGGGGATGGAAATTTGATCATGGTTTGGGATGGCCGGGGCGAGGGGAGGGTCGCCTGGAGGAGGCATTGCTTTCGGATTACCCACTCCCTCTCCAGAGGTGTCTGCCCGGGGTATTTACAAACCTCCTCCAACAGCGCAGCGGGGAGGTCCTTCCTGGCTGAGATTTAGCAAACCTGTTTCCCGAGGAGGCCTCTTTTCCCACCACAAACAGATGGGTGCTGATGTCAGCAGGAGGCAAAGCTGTAAGTCAGCACGAGTGGGGGCTGTGCTCAGGGGCCAGGGGAAGAAAGGGCCCTGCCTGGCATGGCCTCCTCTGACCCCCCACCCCCCACCCCAAAGGGGAGGCCCTGACCAGCTTTGTGGAGTAGGTGTGCCACCTTGGGTGGCCAGAGGCTCGAGCTTGGAGTCAGAGAACGCTGGACATGGAAATCAGCAGGACCATCTGGTTCATTCCCATGCAAAGAAAAGAGAGGCGTTATGATTCCCATTTCCCAGATGAGGACACTGAGGTCTTGGGAGGGGAAGAATTGTGCCCAGGGTCTCCTGGACAGGCAGCAGCAGAACCTGGCTCAGCACCTCAGTCTCCAGACTCCTGGCTCTGAATTGTGTTTGCAACAGCACCTCATGTGCACGTGGATGTGGGAGTGTGGAGTGGTGGGCCCATGGGGCGGGAGTCCGACAGAACCAGGCTGACTCCTGGGTCTGCCATTCACTTGAGGGTGGGTGTCACTGGGTGCCTCTGTTTTCTCTTCTGTGAAATAGGAGTGCTCAAGTATCGCTTCTAGGGTGGGGGACAGGAGTCAATGAGATGGGCATAAGTAAAACTCCATATGAATGTTAGTTTTCTTCCCTCCCTGAATCATTAGTCCTAGGTGGGAGTTTTCCGTGTACTTCAGCGTGTGTTTGTGGGTGCTGCTGTGCATGAGAGAGCATGTATAAGACTCCAGATGAGAGAGAGAGAGAGAGTGTGTGTGTGTGAGAGAGAGAACATTGAGATTCACAAATCCTGGCCAGGCAGGCCCAGCGAGGGGAAGCCACATGTTTACTGATCTTGGGAGGCATTAGAGGTTGGAGCCTCTAGGATTGGCCTGGCATGGTGGCAGGGGGGTGCCTGGTGAGGGAGGTGCTTTGGGACCCCCCAGGCTGCTACAAACCCGGCCGGCTGCTGCCCTAGGAGCTGGTGGGGCAGGGCAGGGCTGGTCTCAAGGTTGGGCAGTTCATCTTCGGGGCTTAGGTGAGCTTGTCCCCCAGCCTCAGTCCTCAGAAGTCAGGACTTGGGCATTGATCCTGACGGGGTCCCCGTGGGCATTTGGAGAGCAGTCCAGTGGGGGATGTCTGATGAAGGGTTGGAAAGCGGGCTTTGAGGACCCCAGGAGAGGGGAAAGGAGGTAAGGCTAGTCCCTAGGCCTCCAGCAAATTCCACCTTCCTTGTACCCCAAAGTGACCCTGCCTCTCCCCTCGTTCTGGGAAGAAGCCTGAATAGGTAGAGTCTGGTTATTGGTGCTGTTTATTAACATTTGCATCACATTCCACCCGGGAGCTTGTGGACCTAGGATGCCAATTCACTCCCCGACATGTAGGTTTTGTGATGTCACCAGAAACACTGGCTCCTGGAGAATTGCTAGGGCACAGAAGGGTCTCCCTCAGAACTTCTTCTAAACTGCCTATAATCTCCCCCATTGCATTCACAGAGGCCTAATGCATTGGAGTCCTCGCAGGTCAAAGCTGAGGTCAGACCTCGATGGCCTTTCAGTCCAACTGTCTTACTTTACAGATAAGGAAACTGAGGTCCAGACAGGAGGTCTGACTTGCTCAAGATTATACAGTCAGTGGCGGTGTGGGGTCAGAACCTGGTCCAGCCTCTTCCATATTCATTATTTGACTGATTATGCACAAAAGCACGCATTTGGGGAGCATCCTTCACGCGTACGCCGCCCAGCCTCCCACAGGACCTCTAGCTTCATTTTGCTTCATAGCAGCACCTGACATTACATATTTTGTGGTTTACCTTTTGCCCCCCACCAGAATGAAGCTCCATGGGGGCAAGAATTTTTTCCCCATTTTATCCATTGCCATATTGTAAGCATCTAGAATGCGCAGTTGCTCAATAAGGAATTGTGGGATTCATTCCTTCATTCCTTCCTTGGCCACCTCTCTCTATTCTGGAACCTGATAATACGGAGAGGGGTCAGAGCTGGCCCCTGTTCCAGACCCCCCCACCACCACCACCTGAAGGTGGGAGGGATCAGCTTGCCTGGTGAACTCTGGAAGGTCACCCTTGGGGAGGGAGGAGCTAGGGTGAGGTGCTGGGAGACTTTCCTGAGAACCCAGAACTGGGTCATATCTCAGGGTAGAGGCAGGGGAGCCTAGCAAGCACAGAGGAGACCAAAGGTGTGGACACAGGTGGCTTGTGACCAGAGGGAGGGGGAAAGAAAGGTAGAAACCCATGGAGGGTGGGAGTGGGAGCAGGGAGGGAGGCCTGGGGGGGAGAGGGTGAATGTGATGCTGTGGAAGCCTGGGCCCTGGGTGTCTGGGGCAGGCTGTTGGGGGCAGGGGGTGGTGGGGGGACGGACCCTGATGTTTGTTGATGTTTGGGTGGGCTGGAGAGTGGGGGCGAGGGCAGAGAGAAAGAAGTCCAAGTTCCAGCCCCTGCAATGCATATGGTCAGATGGGGAGACATTGCTCAAGCCTAAAGAAGAGCTTTGGTTGGAGGCTCAGTTTTCTCATCTGTAAAATGGTGATGAAGACACGACCCTGGGGGTGGGGGGAGGTGAGCTTTGTCTGAGATGATCTGTCTGAATGCCCTTTGCCCACTGCTGGACCCCCAAACACACGATGGCCTGTCCTCCTAAACACTTCTCCGTTTTCCCTGGGCACAGTCTCTGGGGAGTGGGGCTCTGGGTCTCTGCCCGCAAGGAGTGGGCCGGGCCCCACCTGCCTCTGCTCCCCAAGCCCTCTATGGTTGGTGGCCCAAGAGGTCACCCAGTTTCCTCTGTCCCCGTTGACCAGAACCCTCTGGGCTCTGGGGGTGCTGCGGGTCTCCTGGCCAGGGCCCAGGCCCCGGCCTCACTGGGGGCTGTGAACAAGAGAGCAACAGACCAGATTTTGCAAGCCTGAAATAGTTTATGGCCAGGCTGAGGCAGGGAGGAAGGAGGGCATGGCCCCAGGAATGCGGGAGGAATGCCTGGGAGGCTTGTTCCTGCCCCCCACCCCTCCTCAACTCCCTAGGGGAAAGCGAGCCCAGTCTTCCGGCCACTGGGCACTGGGCAGCAGAGAGGGAAATGGTTTGGGCCCTAACATTCCAGGGCCAGGGAGTGGGTATATATGTGAGGGGCGAGCTAGCCTTCCTCCCTGGGTATCATCTCCAAGGAGGCCACCAGGATAGACCCATCTGTGCCTCGAACTCCCGTCAGGCTTGCCCCTGACTTGGCCAGCAGCGCCGTGGACCCATATCTTCACTATAGGGAGGGGAAGGGGTGGTTTTTGTCTTGAAGCAGGGCCTCTGTGTCTTCCTTTAGACTGGGAGCCCCCTGAGGTCAGGGTTTGTGTGTTCCCTTCAGGCTGGGAATTCTTTAAAGACTGGGACTCTGATGCCCCCATCAAATGGAAGCTGCCCAAAGGGTGGGCTGTGCCACCCCTCACCCAAATGCCTCTCATGGCCAGGATGGGGTGGCTCCCGAAGCTGGGCCTATAAGTTGTGGTCTCCATCCTCATTCCTCCAGGCCCAAGACTCAACTGCCTTCAAACCTGCCTGCAGAGTGGGGAGCCTCTAGGCACCAGCTGAGTCTTGTGGACTGGACACCAGCCTATCAACAGCCTTTGCCCCAACTCCTGTTCACAAGACACCTGAGGCTCTTACCTGTGTGTTGCGGGGAGAAGCCAGGCCTCCATTACCCATCTGGATAGTCCACTTGGCCCTGCTGGTACCATCCTCTGGGCTTTCTTCTTCTGCTTGTGGTCTGGGGTCCATCCTGGGGAGGGCTTGGGAGTGCACAGGCCATAGCGTGCCATTGTCTGCCCACTAATAATACCTGCACATTCCTGGGGCCTGTATCGGGGCCAGTCATCTTCCCTTTCATGTTTGACCCTGCCCCAGTGAGCCAGTGGATGGGGTGGGGGCTGGATAGGGCCCCAGGTCAGGGGCAGACGGGCAGGAATAGTGGAGGGTGGAGAATAGGTGTCTGGTCTATTCTCAAGGTTCTAGCGCCCCCAGTTCCCACTAAGGCTTCGGCTCCGGTAGGGAAGACACAAGGTGTCAAAACACTGGCTGGCCAGACCCCATCCCTTTTTTTAAGATATGGCTCTCTTGCCTCTACTGGCAGGACATCCCTTTCCAATTCCCTTCACACACTCCTAGACCAGCCCCAAGAGGTCAGTCTGTGGTCAGGGTTATGGATAATCTATGCAGAGTTGGACCACGCTGTGGATAGAATTAGGGGAACTGAGATCAGAGTTGAGGATCAGGCTCTGACCAGGGTTGCAAGTCAGCCTATTTTCTGGGTTAGAGGGATCAGTCTGGCTAGGTAGGATCAAGGGTCAGACTGTATCCAGGATTAGGGATCAGTTTATACCTAGGATTGGGGGTCAGTCTATACCCAGGACCAGGGATAAGTGTATATCCAGAAGTAGAAAGTCAATCTGTTTTTAGGATTAGGACTCAATCTGCACCCAGGACCCAGGCTATATGTGGGATTAAGGTTCAGTTTATATTTAGGATTAGGAGTCAGTCCAGGGGGCACCTGGCTGCTCAGTCAGTAGAGCGTGCCACTCTTCATCTCAGGGCCGTGAGTTCAATCCCCACATCAGGCACAGAGCTTACTTAATTAATGAATTAAAAAAAGGACCAGCCTAGACCTAGGAATAGAGTAGTCTATACCCAGAATTAGGGGTTAATGGGCACCCAGGGGTAAGTGTGTGTTTTGCACTGACACTGAACCTATGACTTGGCCACAGAAGGTGATCCTGGCCCATCTGGTCATAGAAGGCAGAGAATACAGTTTGCAGTTTGGTGGAGAGAGAGTTGGCCGATTCCTTAGCCATCCACTCTGGGAACTCACCTCTGGGAGTTACTAGGGACAGGGTGGGGAGCCTCATCCCTCACAGAGAAAGCTTCAACTTGAAAAGTCACCAGCAACACCAGCCTAAGCCCCCTGGGGATGGAGCATGGCACCCAGGCAAGGAAGGTCCTGCGAATGCCTTGGAGGCAACATTGCCTAATGCCATGGACGGGAAGAGCCCTCCCTGATCAACTCCCCAGATGGCACTTCTATTTGCACTGGACTCTCGAAACTCATTTACCAACAGCTCACTCTGCAAACATTTCCTGAATACCTACCATGCTTGAGTCCAGAGGTTCTCAAACTTGAGTGCACAGAAGAATCATCCAGGAAACTTGTGGGAAAGGCCGATTCCCAGGCTCCACCCCAGAGACTTGGGAGCACAAAGGTGCTGGGGGCCGCCCAGGAATCTGCATTTCCAATAAGCCACCGCTGTAGCAGTTTTAAGACCCTACTTGTGGGACCTATCCTCAAAAGGCTCATCGGTTTAAAAAAGGATTGTGGAAAACACCCGTAATTCTGCCTGGTGAGTTCAGTGGGTTGGTGTCAAGGATTTCCCGGATAAAAAGGTGTATATGACCATTTTCAGAGAAGCCCCGAGAAAGCCCTGCAAGGAAGTAACTAACAGTGAGTCTCTCCCTTGTTTCTGACCACACTAAGTTAAAATTATACCTGCCTTACTGCAAGAGTTGTCTAAAACTTAGCTGTTTAACTATCCCAAAGCATTTTCATGTGCTTGGCAAGGTAGGAGAATTAGACACACAGAAGATGAGTTTTGAGCAGAGACGTGTAAAGCAAAGCATAATTAATGCATTAAATGAGGCAAAGGAAAAGAACGCATAGGAAAATTCTGTCTGCCTCCAGTGCTAAGGAAGGGGACAATGCAGCACAGCTGTTATTATTAATAACTCACCAATTGTTTATGAACAATCGTCCCGACAAACACTGCTCAAGCAGCCCAGAGCAGCTTCGCTGAAGCCGAGGCCCTGTGCCTTGCCCCCCTCTCCCCCGCAGAGAGCCGCCAGCCAAGAACCCTGCCTGCAGTGGGTCTACGGAAACCACAGGGTGTATGCTTTCCTTTTCCAAATGGTAAATTGAAATATCGATTATGCTTTTGCAGACAGCACATTCCTCTCTCTCCAGCCTGCCCCTGGATCAAGAATCCTGGTGTTGAAGTGCTCAGTGATCTTGAGCACCTTGCTGAAGGCAGGGAGGCTGTACAGTATGACAGTGCTTCCCCCCCCCCCCCCCCCTGTGGCTCACTGCCATGTGGCATGCTTCTGCAAGGTTACATAAACTTTCTTTATTTAAGGTTTCCACTCTTCCCTCGGAGAATGAATGGACTTCCGGGCCTGCCTGTGGGGCAGGAGCTTAAGGTATTGTGCTGCTCAGAGGGGGAGAGAGGGCTGGACAGAGTCCCAGGAGCTCCTGGAGGCTACACCCTCCCTGTCTGGTCCTGGGAATCTGGACCCTCCTGCTGGGAGGACAGGAGGTGACCTTCCATTCCTCTGGGCTGGGCTGCAGGCCATCTGGTCACAGGCTCCTTGAATCCCGCCAGGGAGATTTTTCATTTATCTTAGTTAAATTTCACCTTTGTTGGGTTTAGGCCAGCGTTTCCAGAGTGGTATGGGATCCCTCTGGTTCTTCCAGCCGGCCGTGGCTTTCCCAGCCCTCTGGATACTCCCTTCCTTCAGAGTCGCACCTCCCCAGGGCATTGCTCCCTTTCATTCATTCATTCATTCAACAAGGCTTCATTGAACAGCCCTGAGATTCCCCGTCTGGGGCTAGGCAATGAGCTCTAGAGGTAGACCCATGGTCACGGTGTAGACGGATGACCAGGCTCAGAAGCAGATCACTTCTCTCTAGTGTGGTATAAGTATGCCAGGGGATTAAGGGGGCATGGAGGGCCCATGGAAGATAAGGAAGTCTTCATGAGGGAGATAACACTTTATCTGAGTCTCAAATTAGGAGAAGGGAAGAGTGGATTGGGGGTGTCCAGGCAGAGAGAACCTGGAGTCTGGAAACAGCATGGCCAGGGATGTTTTAGAAGTCACCTTCTAGGGTCTGCATTGTGAGGTCAAAGTGGAGAGAGTGTGGGGCTGAGGCTGGAGAAGCCTGTAGGGGCAAGGTCCTAGTAGAGTGTGGGGAGCCAGGGCCTCCCCCCGGGTAGCGGGGTAGTGGAGAGCATGGAAGGTTTCAACTTGAAGAGAGTGACCTGATCAGGTCTGCCAACTTGACACTGTCCCTTAATAGGACCTGATGTATCTTTTCCATGGCTGTGGGTTCTTTTTTTTTTTTTAAGGTTTTATTTATTTATTTGAGAGAGAGGGAGTACACGTGAGCTGGGGGGGAGGGGCAGAGGAAGAGGGAGAAGCAGATTCCCCACTAAGCAGGGAGCCCGGACACTAGATCCCAGGACCCTGAGATCATGACCTGAGCCAAAGGCAGATGCTTAACTGACTGAGCCACCCAGGCGCCCCGTGGCTCTGGGTTCTTAACAGCTCTGGGAAGGTAGGTTGCCGTAAGAACTGGACAGTGCCATGAGCCACTGAACTGCAAAATCTGGGGGAGGGAGAAGTCTTCCAAGACAGAGGAGCCTGGATTTAGATCCCTCGCTATGTGAGTTCTGCCAAGGTATGGAAACTACCTGAGCCTCAGCGGCCTCATCTATAGAATGGGAGCGATCAAATACTGAAGGCCAAGTGGCAGTGAGCAAGTGAGAGAGCCTAAATGAGAAGCTGTCGGGGAGGGGGGCTGGAGCTCATTCCAAGACTGTAAGTGGGGGGACCAGAGCCCCCTGGCTGCCGTCTCCATGGCTGCGTGAGCTGCTGTCTGTGACGTTCTTCCTCGCGGGAGGTCTGATAACAGAGCCTGGAGAGCTATCCCCACCATAAACAGTCAGGCCCTGGGTTTCTCCTCCTGATCTTGTACCTCGGCCCTGTGTGCCCTGTGGCCCACCAGCCCTCTGGCTCCAGAGCAGGGGTGGGGAAGAGAGGGGTCTGCCCAGCTTCCGGCAGGCCTCACAGTTGTGCAAGGCCATCTGATTCCAAACAAACTGGGAACCTACCACCTCCCTGGCAATTCCAATCATTCTGGCCAGCAGGTGGCCAGGCTTACACTGTTTGGGACAGTCAGGGCTTAGGTCCCAGGCCAGGTCTGCCTGACCAAGGCTGAACCTAGTCTCACGGTATCAGGGGCTGGCATGGCTGGGTCTCTGGTGCAATGGAAAGAGCTCTGGGCAGGGAGTCAGGGGTTCTAGGTTCTAGTCCTAATTCCCCCACCAACTCACTGTGTGACCTGGGGTAAGTTCCTCACCCTCTCTGGGCCGTAGTTATTTTAGCTGAACCTCAGGAGTTTGGTGGTGATGATCCAGGGTGCCTTCCATTCTGGCATGCTGGCCATTTGAGTTGCTGGGACCTAAGTCCTTGGAAAGATGACGCGGCTTTTCCCCAGACTCCGGTCAGGGGGCATACCGCCCCTTCTCATTTATTCCATATCGGCTCCAACTCCAAAGAGCAAACCACAGGCATGAGAAGAACTCTGGTCACATGTGGGTGGCCTGTGTAAGAGTGAGGAAGAGCTTCTTGGATGTTTTGGAAGCTTCCAGGTGCTGCTTCATTCATTAGTCCATACATTCTCTCATTCAATGAAATTGAAGAATGAATTCATTCATTCCTTCTTCATTCACTTGGTTAATAATACGAAGGGGCCCTATGATATGCCGGACCCTGTGCTAGGACCTGAGATTTACTAGTGAGCCAGATGGGTAGAGTCCTTTGCCTTACCGGAGCTCGTGGCCTGGCCTGGCCTGGCCTATTTTTCCAGAGAAGCTGGAATAGAGCAGGCCCACGTGTAGCATCTGAACCTCAGCCCTGGGAGCCCTGAGACCCAGTGGGACCCCGTCCACCCTAATCCTCTAGAACCCTGTCCTAACCACTGAAGGGGAAGTGGAGGAGAGAGGAAATATGTCTCTGCTCCAGGAAACCCCCACGCTGTGAGGATCCCCAGCCCTCACTTCTGGAGCTGGTCCTGGAGCCAGCCAACCCCTCAGGGACCCACGGGAGCCACGCATCAGTAGGCGCAAAGCCAGGCCCTGCCCTGAATGGTCTGGGTGAGGGCAGCCGGCAGCTCCCAAGGAGCAGGGAGTCTTTCTCTGGGCTGCTGCCTCTGCTTATGGATAATACAGTGCTCAGTAAGAAGGGTTTGGGAAATGGAGGCTGGACATAGCTCCATAGCCATGTGGAAGGAGGGGTCGTGCCCTGGGAAAGACTCTGGGTCCTTCCAGAACTTGGGAATGTGGAGAGGGGCTGCTTTGCTGGGCACCACATGGTGTTCTCACCAGCACAAGCCTGCCCTTGCACCTAGCAAAAGCAAGGATGGTGTCAGGGCATAGGCCCACTTGCAGGGGCCCTGGCCCAGAGAGAGGAGTGCCTTCAACAGGGGTGAGGGGCACCTGGGCCACGCCCACCCTCCCTCTACACCATGGCCAACTTGACTAGCCCCTCTCCCTCCTGGCCTTCCAGGCTCCTGGGGAAGGGATGCAGAGGCTCAGGAGAGGTGTCTTGCTCTGCTGCCCCCCCCCCCCCCCCCCCGCCACTTCTTGCACCGGGCTCTTGCCAGAGTTCAAATGGGCAAACATTAACAGACTCCTTCTTTTCTGTCCCTTCTCTGTCACTGACCTTTCAATAGTCTCCATTTTGTGTAGACCCCTGTTGAACTTGGCCTTTTGGGCGGTTCCAGACGTATGTTTAGTATTCAAACCAGTTACACTAATCTAATATCCCAAGTCACTATTAGTTGAGCTGATTTTCTCCTGGGGAAATGGAGTCCCAGAGGCAGGACAAGGACTTGCCAGCTCATACGTCCAGCCAGGGCTGAGCTCAGACCACAACCCTGGGCTTCCTCAGGTTCCCCAGCTGGCTGCCTCCTGGGGCTTGCTCCAAAACTCCAGGCGGGACCAGCTGCATAATTTGTGGGGTCTACCGCAAAATGAAAATGCCACGCCACTTGTGCAAACATTATTAAGAATCTCAAGATAGTGACAGCAGAGCATTAAACCAAGTATGCAGCCCTTCTACACACGGGGCCTTGTACAAGGACACAACTCACATGTCTGCAGAGCTTGTCTGAACCCTAGGAATGTGGAAGGAGGAGGGGGGACCCCAGCCAGTTCGCCCCTGGGAGATCAGAGGATGCGCTCCTCCTTGCTGGATGTGTCTCGGAGTCAGCCAAGATTTCCAAGACCAGTAAAAGCCACCGTTTGGGGATCACTCCTGCACAGAGGGTCAGTGGGGTGCAATGCCAGGTTTTCCAAAGGCGGTGGGGGGAGACAGACCCAGAGGTATATCTTTATTAGCAACTGGCTGTCTTAAACATCCCCCCCATGGAAAGTTCTTAGGGACCCCCAGGAGGGACTGGAGGTGCCCCCACAGCTACCAGCAGAGGTTCCAGGCGGAGTGATGAAGGACGTGCCGAGGGGGAGGAGGCGGCCACAGTTCCTACCACCTTATGCAAGAGGGAGAACAAAGGGGCTTTGCTGGGAGGTATTATAAGATTAAGTGGCTGGGTCCAGGACAAACTCAGCAAGCCCCTTGGGACCTGAATTAGCAACAGCAACTGAAAGGGGGGAATTAAAGCTCCTGGCCCTCTCACGGAGGCCCCCACCCCCTTAGTCCCTGCCTGGGCCTCCTCACAGAGCTAATCTGCTCCCTTGCCCAAGTTCCTGCCTGGGGCCTGTGAGAGGGGCTGGTCCCCTCCACTTAGAGGGGACTGGAGCCTTCCTGGGGAAGGAGCTGCCTGACCCCTGACCCCTGACCCCTGGGGCACAGGCTCTGAGCAGGCTGGGTGGCCCAATTTGGGCTGAACTTAGACACTTGGCTGAGCTCTAGATTTGAGGGGAAATCGCTGCTTCTCTCTGGGCCTCTCCTTCCTGCTGATAAAGTGGGAATTTGGGGCTGTGGACCCAATGGCCATCCTGGGGGTCCTCGAGCTGGTTCCAACAGGCCTCAGGGTAGACACCTCTCAGCCACATGGGACCGGAGTGTCCCCAGTACAGATGAGACTTTGGAATCTTGGGCCAATGGGTGTCGGGTTAATTTAAAACATGAGGGGGTGTTTGAGGTTCCACCATCTGGTCCCCACTGGCCTTCCCAGGTTCGCCTCCTTCTACCTCCCATGTGACAGTGTAAGCAGCACACTCAAAGCTCTTTGCTCCTGCTGTTCCCACTCTGGAATTCCCTTTCCTGGCTGCCCCTTCACTTCTTGAGGCCCTGCTCTGTCTGTACATCCGGGAAGCCCCTCTGCCCCTCCTAACGTCTCTCAGGGCACTTACTAAGCTAGCAGCCTCCTCTCTGTCTGTGTCTGTGTGCTTCTAGAGAGCGGGAGCCCAGCCGTGCCCGGGGCCGCACAGGACCTGGGCCTGTGTGCAGCACCGGGATGCTCGGCGGCCGGGACACGACGTTGGGAGCTCCCAGCGCTCAGGGGAGACAGGGATGACAATGCTGCACAACAGCTGAGGTGCCCATGTGTTGAAGACACTGGAAAGAATTACAGTGGTGATGGGAAAGGACAAAACTGGGAATCTGGAAGTAGAAGTTTCCCCCGAGGCGAGACCTGGGGGGAGGGGTGGGGGGAGAAGGCGGGAAGGACAGGAGGAGAAGAGCCTTCCAGGCAGAGGGAACCGAGGGTGTGGGGGCCCTGAGAGGGCCGGGGAGCTGTGCACTAGGAGCCGGGCCGGCCGGAGAGGGTGGGAGATGGGGCTGGGGTGGGCTGCAGAGGGGATTGTGGACCTTATCCGGAGGGCAATGCAAAGCTATTAAGGGGTTTTAGGCAGGCGAGTGAGTGAGGTGATAAGATTTGCATTTCTAAAAGATCACTTTCGCTGCTGTGTGGAGAGTGGATTAGGACAAGAGGCTCTTGCAGTCGTGAGAGCGGACAGAGAGGGGACTGGACAAATTGAGAGATTTAGGGTGGGAGTTGACAGAATTTGGAGGTTGGTGGGATTTGTAGGGAGAGGGAGGAGGAGGGGAGGCTCCAGGTTTCTGGCCTGTCCCTTGGGGTGGTCAGCGGTGTGAGCAGACAGCATGCATCTGGGCATTGTGTCTCCCCCCACCTGTTAGCAGGGCGTGGGGGTGTGGATGCTGGAGCCAGGGCAGCCTGGGCAGCCCTGTGGGGCCGCCCAACTGTTCTCCACTGTTAGTGTGCCAGCAAACATGTATGGAAGGACGGAAGGACACACACCCACACAGACTCAGATATTACGTGACCCTTAGGCTCACAGATACATTCACAGCACCTGCCTGGATACAGACATCCACACACCCACACACTTACCTGGAGCAGGCCCCCTGGCAAGCACATGTTTACCTGTGTAAATAGATCTTAATTATTAATGATAAAAATAACCAGCATTTATTGATTGCATGGTATGTACCAGGTGCTATTTCAAATCCTTCATATCCCATCGAGATGCGCAAACGTGGCCACAGCCCACTCACAGTACGTCTGCGCGCATCCCATGCACCTACCCACGTGCGTATGTGCATGTAGGCGCGGGAATGTCATGCAGTACCTACTGTGATGTACACGGTTGCATATTTATTACAAAGGCGCAAATCGCTGCAGACGTATTTTCCAGCGCGCACATAGGCACACTCATATGTATACGGTCTACACACTCAGTTCCCACACGTCTGCTTCCTCTCTTGCGCGATGCGCGCATCCTCCTGTGCAACGGGAGAGTGGTACACACTTGCACGTGCACCCCCTGTTTGTGTCACAGGCTCCTACACGCAGCACACGCAGATACAAACTCTCTGACCCTTTCTCCCACAGGGCAATTTATGACCATCCGGGCTCATGTCCGGATTTGCCATTAACATTAATGAGGTGATGTCGCCCGGGTGTTCGGAAACCCTTGCCCGGGCGGGGGTGGCGGGGTGGCAACAGGGAGAGGACAGAGAGGCCATGGTCACAGAGGAACAGCTAATTATCCGGCTGACCAAGGTTTGATTGTTTTTCCCACGGCTTCCACCACTGTCCCCAACACAAGACCAGGTTCTGGCTACACCAGAGGGTGGTGGGGGCAGGGAGCAGGACTAGGGAAGGGGAGGGGAAGAAGGGAGTGGGAGAAGGTGGGGGGGGCGGTATGGTGACTGACCCCCATTTCAGTGTTGCCCCTCCCCCTTCCTCAGGAACACTCTCTGCCTAGAACTATCGGAATTGTTTCCTGAAATGCTTCAAAATTCTTAAAGGTGTGAGTCTCTGTGGCCCTTTCTGCCCCACAGTGAACCTGGTATCAGAGTCAAATTCAACACCTTCATTTCAGGAACTTATTTGCTGACCCAGGGAGCATAAAAGGAGTCCCACCCCTATGTTACCACCTTATGTTACCATCTAGCACAGGACACAGTAATAGCCACGCACAGTGCTCTTTGCCTCCTCCGTTCTCTGAACCAGCATTTTATGAACCATGAGACATTGTTTTAAGCCCTTCAACTTCCTACAGTCACCCAAATCCATGAAAAACCTTTCTAAGCAGGACTGAGTATGGGCTTCCCATGAACTTATTAATCAGAGAAATGTCTCCCGAGCCTTTTGGGCATTACAATAAGAAAGGGAAATTACAAAATGAAAATGCAGTAACTGCAAATAACCTCTGCACACCTCTTTGGGGGGAAAAAAAGCTGTCTTTTTCTCCCCCAAAGATTTTATTTATCTATTTGAGAGAGAGAGCATGAGTGCGGAGTGGGGGAGGAAGGGGCAGACGGAGAGGGAGAAGCAGACTCTCCGCTGAGCAGGGAGCCAGATCCCAGGACCCTGGGATCATGACCTGAGCCACCCAGGCGCCCCACAAATGTGTCTTTCACATCCTTCATGCATCTGAGGCTCACAGAGTCCTGTAGGGCTAGCAGAGTAGGTAGAGTTATCCCCATTTCACTGATGTGGAAGCGGACTGAGAAGGGAGAGGTTTGCCCATGATCATGTGACTAAGGAGGAGCAGGGCTGAGCCTTGGCTCTTTCAAGCCACTTCTCTGAATCACATACTCCATGTTCTCTGTCATTTATTTGTAGGACTTCCTCCCAAAGCGTAACATGGATTACATTCCATGTGCTTTCGGGGAACTTTTCGTTAAATCTCCTGAGTTACCTGGAGCAGTCCTGGGGTGGAAGGTGGAGAGTGTGGTCCCCAGCCAGAGATTAGGGTCATGGACTCCGGTGCTGGGAGGAATCTGGGTGTCCTTGTCTTCCCATAGACCTAGATGGGGTCGAGGCACCTGGCTGGCTCATTTGGTAGAGCAGTAGACGCTTGATCTCGGGGCCCTGAGTTCGAGTCACACATAGGGTGTAGAGATTACTAAAAATAAAAAAGATAGAAATGGGGACATCAAGGGCTTCTTGAGATCAGATGGCACCAGGATGACTGCCTGGGACGCCCAGATCAAAGACTGGGGTGCTAAGGGGGGCCTCCAAGAGTCCTGGTTTAAATATCACCTTCAGGCATGTCCCCCTAAGGAATCATTAGCTTGGTTTTACAAACAAGGAAACTGGAACGCTGACAAGTCATTAGGGCAACAGTATTTATTGAACACCTATTATTATATTATGAAGCACTGAGCTCAGTACTCAATATGATGAAGGACTAAATGAGCACAGTTCTCGAGGTGCTTACAGTCTGGTGGGGAGGAAAGAGTTTGAGACTTGGGATCACAGAGTCTGGGTCTGAGTTCCAGATTAGAGGGCCATTTGTTTTTGAACAAACAACCCTGATTTAAAGTCACTTTAACCTCTCTGAGCCTCAGTATTCACATCTCTACAATGGGAATGTTCCTACTTTCCTTTAAGCCTGCCATTAAAAATTAGATCTATAAAACGCCCGTACAGTGCCCCTCACAGACGTGGTCCCCTCTTAATTTCCTGCCAGGCTCTGTTCTGTTCACTTCTTACCCCTCCCTCCCTTCTGGCTACTCCCTCAGGATCGACCACCTCTTTTGGAAACATCTGAACTCTTGGCCCAACCTTATCAACTCCCCCACCATCCCCAGCCACATCCTAGCTTGAATAGGAGGGATGCTGTGAGCAACACGGGGTGGGGGGGTGGTCAATAGCTCTCCTCTGCAGCCTCTCACGTCATCCATCCCCCACCCAGAGGAGACGAGACCCACAGGCACTCCCTCCCTCTTTCTCTGGCTTCCTCAGCCCAGAACACAGCTTTTCCCAGGAACACCCACTTCACCCAGCCACTGAAGTCCTTTCTCACTGCTCTTGAGGAGCTGACTCCAGAGAGACAAATGCAGAGATCGACAAGCCCCGGGATGTCCTAGGAGAGCTGGCTCAAAAGCCCCCCTCGGGACATTTGCTCCCCACTCTGCTCTGCAGCTTCACTCCGTTTGGTGAAGGTGGCAGGGTTTGGGGTGGGGACAGCTGTGACAGGACTCTCTAGCTGGACAGAACGTTGCCCCCATAAGTTTGGTGGGGTCTGCCAGGACTCTGCAGAACCTGGGCAGCCTTCCATCTCTGTCCAGCCTGGATGAGGGTGAGCATCCCAGATAGGGATGGGGACTCCTGGGTCCTGCCCCTGCTGTGCCTCTGCTCCAGCCTGGGCCTCAGATCTGCTTCTTGGGCTTTGGTCTCCTATCCTATAAAATGGTTGAATAACCTGCCCCTGGCTCCCACCAAATCTACGCAACCTGGTATATTACGGGCATCTCATAAAACTATGAAACACACTTAAATGCCTGCAGTGCCATTCAGATGGAACTGGGGTCCCTTGTGGAAACTTGGACAGAGCTGTGGGGTTCAGGGTAGACCACAGCACATTCTTGGTGGGCGGATGGGCTGCCTAGGCCGAGGGGCCATGCTTCCCTGGCCCTGTCCTTCCTTCAGCCTTAAGCTGTAAAAATGCCAGCTAAACAGAGCCAGAGATGCCTCAGAATTCTTTTCAGGGGCAGCGTGAGGCAGCTGGTCCCGCCAACAGCAACACGGGGAGCCTGCCGGCTGCCTGGGCACCCTGGTCACGCCCCCTGCACAGAGCAGCTTCTCAGCAGCTTGTTTCCTGGGGCAGGTGGACTGGCAGGAGTCTCTCAGCACTCCTCCGGAGATTGCATGGCCTGTCCTGTCCAGGGGCACTGGGGCGGCGGGGGTGGCCACTGGGGGATGCCTGGAAACAGTGGGTTGGGAGGGAAGTGGCCAGGAATGTGAGCAGGGAGAGCAGGGTGTGAGAACAAACAGTGAAACCAGCAGGAACATGGATGCGGATGTGGGGGCAGGTGGGGGGCTCTGGCTAGGAGCACTGGCAGGCAGTCACTGGAGGGCAGGGCAGGGTCTGAGGGATGGGTTCCCAGGATAGAATGTCACACTGTCCCCCAGCACTCAGGCGGGGGGGTGGCGAATGGGGTGGGCACTGGGGTTCCTCCCCCGAACCTGCAAGCCAGGCCTCTCAGTGCTTGAGAGGTCTGAGATCCCACAGGGAGAGCTGGGGTCTGGGCCTGCTATGGGTTCTATGCCCTTTCTACCTAAGGCTAGGGAGCTCTTCCCAGAAAAGGGCCCGGAGCGCTTACATGTGCTTGCAGAATCAGGGGCTCAGGGTCACCAGGCTGAGGAGGCCGTCCATTCCATTTCTGCCTCCTTGCAGTACAACCGAAGGCAGATGGCCTCCTCCCTCTGAGACCTCAGGTCTCCGCATCTGTACAATGGGGATAACACAACCTCTGCACACCGCTGCAAGGGGAGTGGGGCCAGGCGGACCGGCGTGGGCCTCTGGAAGAAGCCGACAGGGCCCCAGAGGTGGTCTTTGTGGATGAGAGGGTGGGCACTGGAGAGGAGGGGGAGGGACACGGAGCTCCTGAGTACCTCTCGCCCTGCTTACTTAACAATAAGCGCGTGATTTAATGCGGCCCGTAAATCCTTTTCCGCTTCGGCCTCTCAGCTACCGCACCACAGGCTCAGAATTCAGTTTTAAACAAGTCTGGGATTAGGGCTGCAGCTGTGAGATGCAGGGGATGTCTGTGTGTGGCGGGGTGCACTGGCCTGGGGGGGCCGGCCACGCTGCTTCCTACGCAGGGACCGGGAATAGGGGGTGGGCGTGATGTCTGCTGGGCTAGGAAGGAGGATGGCGCAGCAACTATCTCAAGAGAGGTCTCGCGCCCTGGGGAGGGTTGGGGCCTTGCAGAGGGGTCCCCAGAACCACAGAATCTCAGGGCTGGGAGGGACCCCAGGCTTCATCATGCCACCAGGCCCTGGGCTGTACCAGGCAACTTTGGAAAGGGAGGGGGGAGGATGGGAAGCCACAATGGGTCATCACTGGTCTCACTTTCCATATATGAAATGTCTTTGAAGCAGAGCCTGCTTCTCAGTTCCCATGAGGCTTTGTCTGGTGTTTCAGCTTTTCAGAGAGCTGGGAGCCAGGGTTGGAGAGGGACCCTGGAACCCTAGCTCAAGATGAGGATGAAGACAAGTGCAGCTGTGGGAAGCAGTCTTCAGACCTGGGAAAGGCTTCCCGTGGAGCCGGAGTGGGTGTCTGCAGGGTCACCCCACCTGGCAGGATTAATACCAGCGGGGGAGAGGCCACCCAGATCAGACAGCCCAGAGCCCCAGCTTCGTGGCAGGAAGGGTGCCGCCCTGGGAAGGAAGAGCGCAAGATCCCCGTATGGAAAGAGAGCAGCTGAGGTGGGTATCGCCACGTGGCTGGTTGCTACAGAGGAGAGTTGGCATCCCTGAGGGGGCAGCAGGTTTCAGATTTAAGAACCTGCACGGCGATGGCCCCACTCTGCCTGCCCGGCTCGGACCCTGGCCTCACACTATCAGCGGTGCGTGGGCAAGTTACTTCATCTCTCCAAGGCAGTGACCATGAGGGTTAAAGAAGATAATAATTCAAGAAATGTTTGTCCCACTCCCCCAGAAAGGGTCTTGGAAATTCTGCAGTGCATAGAAATGGAACCTTTCCCCATGAGCTAGTCTGTTCCGAGGCATAGTGGGATGTTTGTCCCAGGGTATGATGGTGGGATGTTTGCCCTATAGACCGTTGACTCCTTTCTACACTAGCTAGACGTCCTTCCCTCAGCTCCCAGGACACCCTGTGCTTTGTGATTTCCTTGACTTCTTCCTCTACCTACTCTGGAGAGAGAGGGCCCGGGATCTCATCCACCTCTTTGGTCCCTGCTACCACCTTCACCTGCAGATCCTATCTCTAGCCTCACCTCTGTCCTGGACCCCTCCCTCCACCCCTCGCCCAAGCCAGACCCACTCCTTCTCTGATTTCCTTGCTCACCCATGAAGTCAGCCCAGCCGCGACTCCTGAGCTCCATCACCAGACAGCCGTCACGGACAAGGTCCCATCAGTTCCGCCTTCCAAATCTCCCGGGTCCTCCTAGGCTCTCTTCCTCCTCACCAGAGCTGCTTCCTCTATCTGATTCCTCACAGCTTCTCTGGCATTTCATCCAGTCCCCCCTATACCCACCCCCATCTATCCCCAGCAGGTCACGGATGAGTTGCTTAAAATGAACATTGTGTCATACTTTAAAAAGCTCTGACAGTTACCACTCTGGCCTACACTCCTCACATTTTCCTACCTCTGTGCCATGGTAGAAGCTTTTTCCTTTGCCTAGAATACTTTCCTCCGCTTCTCCAACCCACAAAGTGCAGCCTCAGTGGAGCCTCCATCATTTCCTCAGGCTCGTTCCCTGTCCTAAAACCCTCCAGTGGTCCTTCTAGGCCTCCGGAAGCAAGTCCTGGGTCATGGTCCCAGGAGGCCTCCAAGACTGTCTTAAAGGGGTAACTGAAGGGAGTTGGATGCTGGGCTCTTTACAGCGATGTGAACAGAGCTGAGGGAACCAACACGGGATGGAGCCAGCGACTGGCCTGAAAGAAACAGGGAGGCAGCTGTAGCTTCTAGAGAGGGGTCATCTGCGGCCATAGATAGAGGGACACAACTCCCTGCCCAGCTGTGGTCTAGCAAGACTGCTAGGGGGCCTCTCTCTCTTCCCCTCCTGAGATTACCTCCTGGTGCCTCCCATTGGCTCCATTCAACGAAGCCAGAGGGCAGGGGACCTGGGGTGATACAACCCGTGGGAGCCAGCCTCCCCAGAGAAGGGTGGAGAATGGACCTGGGGGAGAATAGCCATCGTGGGCCCCAGCTCCCGGTGTAGTTGACTTGGCGCTCGGGCCCCAGCCCACCTCTAAGTGGCATGCCTTGCACACCCTCTAGCACTCCAGTGGGCCCCCGAACCCGCAGTGCCCCAAATTGCCAAGCCTTTACCTTTGCAATGCTGTTCCCTGGGCCCTTTCCTGCTTCCTGTGTTGGCTGAGACCTGCTCATCCTTGGACTCTCAGCTGTGGTTGTGCCTCTGGCCCGAGGCCCTGAGTCTGTGCTTCCAAGGCCCCCTGGGCCCACCTTCATCAGGCACTTAACTCTCATTGTCCCAGTCTCTTCACTCACCCTGAGGACTGTGTTTCAAAAGTGCTTATTTGCTGCCCTCCTTGTGGTAGGTGTTCACTGAAATGCTTCTGGAACCGAATCCTAGCGCCTGTGCCTCTGGAGAAGGCTCATCTTCTGGCCCCAAGACCGCCATCTCCTCGAGAGCAGGAAACAAGTCTAACTCCGTTCGGTATCGCCCTAGCGCCTGATGCAGTGGCTTTTTCAATAAGGTTTGTCGATTGCTCGTATGAAGGAATGAATGTGTGGGAGGCAAAGCAGACAGAAAGAGGGGGACAGGCAGACCCTGTGCTCCGAGAGTTCAGGGGAAGACATTGCTCCTAGCTACGGAGAATCAGGGAAGACTCTTAGAGGGCTAACTTGGAGCTGGCCCTGAAGGATGAAATCGTGAGGAGGGGCTGGGAGAAGCACTTCCAGGCGGGGCATGGCATGGCCGAAGGGCCTGAAGGATGGCGGAGGGTCAGGAGAGACGTGAAGGGGGCCACCTAGCTTCCTGGGCTTTCCTCTGGGCAGTCTGTCCCTCTCTTTTCCTCCTGCTTCTCTTCCCATTCCTGCCCCACCTCCTCCAGGAGTCCTGTGATATCTGCCCCTCTGGGTGCTCCTGGACTCTGGGGCTCTGCACCCCCAAGTGTAGCGCCCCTCCCCCTCTGCCCGGCCTGAGCTGGCTCCAGAGGCCGGTGTTCCCGTGTTCTCCCCCTGCCCCCGCTTCTTTGGGCCCTGGCTGGGAGCCTCTGAGGGCTTGAGCTGTGAGTTCGAGTTTGGACAGGAGCCTGCTCATCCCCCAGTGACGTGTTGGGGCTGTCTGGGCCACAGGGAGCCAGACGTGAAAACCGCCAGTCAGCGGAGCAGGGTGGCCGGCCACAGTGCGCCAGCCTGGGTGCCCGCCCTGCCCCTCCTGCCCCTCCCTTCCCTGAGGGATGTCCCCAGTGGACTGGCCAGTGGCCCGAGGCTCCAGGGGAACATGCTTTTTGCAGGCTGTGGCTGAAGGAGGATGAACCCGCTGTCCTGCCAGCTCTGTGTGGCGAAGAGGGAGGTGCCCTTTGCCAACCGGCACCCCATGGGACGCCAGCCCCAGGGAGAGTGACCGAGGCTCTGGCCTCTACTCCCTAACCCACTGGTCCTTTTCCCCTTGGGGCCTTTGATGGGAAGGCCAGAGCTTCCAGGACTGGGGGGACTGACTCCCAAGAGGGTGTTCACAGGCCTGGGCTCAGGCCTGGGAAAAGCCCATGCGGATGGAGGCCACTGACTTCTAGGGTACAAACCAGCTGGCAGACTGTGGCGGGGCAGAGAGAGGGGGCACCTTCCATGGCCCTGGTGCTTGGGGCCCCTGAGGGCCCATTGTGGCTGAGAGCTGAGGCCGGGGGTGGGGAAAGAGGCCAGAGAGGCCCCAACAGATCCTCCCAGGCCTCCTCCTCTGCCAGCCCCTCCCCCCAGCCCTCCCAGGCCTGAGGGCAGGCACCCAAGGGAAAGGGGCCCTCAGCCCGCTCCAGTGATGCAGACAGAGGCCTCCTCTGAGAGGGGCCAGGCGTGGAGGAGTGGGCACCAGGGGGTGAGGCTGTCTTAGGGGGTGAGGAGTCTGAACTGGGCTTGCTCCCCACTGGTGGAAGGCAAACAAAAACAGAGCTCACTCTTACCCTCCACAGGCAGCCCCCCTGCAGTGAGGTCTACTTCCCTGGCTGTTGGTTTTCCTCCAGAGTAAGAAAGAGAATCAAGACAAGGATCCCATTTCCTTCAGATTCGCTTATTGCTTCAATCTGTCTCTCCCTCGGTGTTTGCCTTGTTTGTTCCTTCCTTTTTTCGTTCAGTAAATAAATGTATCTCAGTACCTGACAAGTACTTGGCCTTTTGCTGGGTAAGCTCTGGGGGCTCTGAAGAAGTGGGAAATGAGAGTTCCTAACCTTTAAAAAAAAAAAAATTTATTTATTTGAGAGAGACAGAGAGCACAAGCCCGGGGAGCAGCAGAGGGAGAGGGAGAAGCAGGCTCCCTGCCGAGCAGGGAGCGCGATGCGGGGCTCGATTCCAGGACCCTGAGATCATGACCTGAGCTGAAGGCAGACGCTTAACGACTGAGCCACCCAGGTGCCCCTTTTTTATTTTTTAAATTTTTATTTATTTATTTATTTTAAAGATTTTATTTATTGACACAGAGAGAGACACAGCGAGAGAGGGAACACAAGCAGGGGGAGTGGGAGAGGGAGAAGCAGGCTTCCCGCCAAGCAGGGAGCCCGGTGTGGGGCTCGATCCCAGGACCCTGGGATCATGACCTGAGCCGAAGGCAGACGCTTAACGACTGAGCCACCCAGGCGCCCCAATTTATTTATTTTTTTTAAAAATATTTATTTATTTATTTGACAGAGAGAGACACAGCAAGAGAGGGAACACAGGCAGGGGGAGTGGGAGAGGGAGAAGCAGGCTTCCCGCCAAGCAGAGAGCCCAATGTGGGGCTCGATCCCAGGACCCTGGGATCATGACCTGAGCCGAAGGCAGACGCTTAACCAACTGAGTCACCCAGGCGCCACCCCCCCCCACCTTTTTTGGGAGCAAAAATCTTCCTGATGAGTGATGACCAGACTACACCCCCTCTCTCAGCAAACTGCCTATGTCACCAGCCTGGGTTAACAATTCCTAAATGCTACCAGCCTCGCGGGGGAGGCAGACATGAAACTGAGAACTAAACACAGTGTGAGAGATGCTAAATGAGTTTGATTTCTGACTTACTTAGTCTCTTACCTCTTTGAACCTGGGTTTCTTCAGCTTTGAAGGGGGAATACTTATATCACCTCCCTGTGTCACTGTGGAGAATGAATGAAACAAACTCTAGAAAGGGCCTAGCAGTGTCTGGTGTATATTAAGTGTTCATGTATATGAATCCTCTTTCCCTCTTATCCCTAGGTCCCTAGGAGATCGGCACTATTATCACTCCATAGTACGGAAGAGGAAACTGAGGCACAGCAAGGTAAAACAGTGTCACACGGCTGATAGCAAAGCTGGGATCTACACCTCCTTGGTCTGGCATCAGGGTCTTTGCTTTAAGCCACCACTCTGTATTGCTTTTCTAGAGCGGCTCTGTTTCCTCGCCATGGAATGAGCCTCTAAGTCCCACTCAGCTTCTTGCAGATCACTTCTGTTGGAACAAAGGATCCAGGAGAGAAAATGGAAGTCCTAGAGAAAATGTTCTGCCTTTCCTAAAAATACAAGTTCAAGTTTAAGCATCGAAGCAAGGAGGGGAAGGAAGTCTCCAGAGGACCAACTTTAAGGAGTGGTAGGGACATCAGCCTGGAGCTAGTAGAGCTAGGTTCGGGTTTTGGTTCTGTTACAAAGCCACCTCTCTAGGTGGTGGCAAGAATAAGATCTATAAAAGCGCTTTGAGGCCTTGTGTGCCTTCCATGGCCTGACCAAGGGCCAGCCCTATACCAAGGCCTCACATCCGGCTCTTCCACAGACTGGGAGCTCCACCAGGGCAGGGCCGGGTCTGCGCTTTGCTCCCAGCTCTTGGCCCCCTTGCTGGCCCATGTAGTGCTCTATAAATGCTTGCTAGATGAAGAAACCAAAGAGGCACCTCCCGAATGTCAGACCTTTACACCAAGAGACCTCCTTTCCTTTTCCCGTTCTGGGGGCCTGATACCTCCCTGTCCTGGGATTTCCAGGACAGCAGCCAGAGTTGCCAAAGGGACATTTTTTGCCAAGGTCCAGGAGGAGCACCTGCCTAAGCCACCCTGACCTCCCCCTAGCCCTCTCAATCCTGAGTATCCTAGCCCTCAGGGTGCCTAGCAATGCCCAGAGCCTGCTGGACCCAGACCAAGTCCCACAGCCCCCAAGGCACAGACAGGTGGCCTGAGAGGGACCAGGTCATTTCAGTTTCACACAAAGAAACTGCCAAAGTTTTTCTCTGAACACACTGGCCTTCTACCCACAGTCTCCCAGGGACCTATCCGGGAGAGCAGGAGTGCGTGTGGCTGAGCCCTCTCTCAGAATTTCATTTCGTAAAGTGCACCTTATATTCTAAGCCATGAGGTCAGTGGTTAGTTAAAGAGATCTATGGTGAATCCCTTTGTAAACTGGGGAGAGAATTCCTTGAGGGAACCTTTGTACACATCTAGATTTGCTTAAAGGAAAGCAAAAACTTGCCCCAGGCTTCCTGTTTCACAGAAGGGGAAACCAATGTCTTGAGGGTCCAAGCACCTTGCTGGGTGGGGGAGAATCTGAGTGGGGAGGAGGCCTGTCCCCCTGGGAGGAGCTGGGAAGGAGGGAGATTCTATGGCCCGGCAGGCAAGAGCCGGGGATGGAAAGGGGGGGCCTGCGCTGCCACGTGGGAGTGCCAGCAGGGGTGAACCAGGACAGCCTGCCCCAGCTGAGGACTGGCCAGAAGTCTGCTTATCTGACAGTCCAGTTTGGGTCGTTGGACCTCCATCCACGTGGATAAGGCAGCACCAGCTTTGTTGAGCAGCATTGCGTATACCAGGGTCTGAGCCAGTGCCCAAAGCAGTGCCTGACAGAGCGGGGCTCGGCTGGTCATTGCTGGATAATCACCCAGAATGTCTAGAATGGAGTCCTCTGCTCGGCAGATGGTTATTAGTGAAGGAATAAGTTGCGTATGCAAAGCCCTAGGGTTCCATGGGTGTTTCTTGATCACCCTCTGTAGGCTTAGGGCAATACTTGGTGCTGCTGGGGGAGGGGTGTTGCCTGTGGATGGGGGTAGGTAGTGGAATAATCAGGAAGCACGGTCAGTCCTCAGCCTGAGGAGGGCCCTCATCTGCAGGAGGGGGCTGACATATCCTGCCCCAGAGAATTTGAGGTTAGAGAACACGGCGGTAGAAACAGCAGAGTACATAAAAACTCCAGCTCTAGAATTGCTCATTCTTTAATTCATTTGTTTGACAACTATTTATTAAGCAC
Organism: Neomonachus schauinslandi; assembly: GCF_002201575.2. NCBI lineage: Eukaryota > Metazoa > Chordata > Mammalia > Carnivora > Phocidae > Neomonachus > Neomonachus schauinslandi. Next base: position 106,421,976 of record NC_058410.1, on the reverse strand, counting down.
CTACTATCTCCCAGGCACCAGTTTAGGCTCTGGGGATATAACAATGAAAAAAAATGGATTAAACCCTCTTCCTTCATAGAGCTCACATTCTGGTAGGAAGAGATAGTAAAAAACAAGATAAACGTGTGCATACACATGTCAGTAGCCAGAATTGCTCTGAAGAAGCAGAAAGCAGGGTGGGGGGCGGGGACATAGAGAGGCGATGGTGGGCTATTTTATGCAGGAAGGGCAGGTAATGCTTCTCTGAAAAAGTGACATTTGAGCAGAAACCTGCTGGAATGAGTCCTGTGGATATGCAGGGAAGAGCATTTTAGGCAGCAGGAGCAGTGGGTGCAAAGGCCCTGGGGCAGGTGTATGTTTGTTGTGTTGAAGAAACAAGCGAGGCTGGAGTGGGATGACGGGGTGTGTGGAGGGTCTGAGTTCAGGGACGTAGCAGGGGAGCAGGCCACGTGGGGCCTTGGCAGTCATAGGACAACCACGTTTCCCGTGGGCAGACGAGGGATATGATCTGACTCACACTTTAACAGGCCCACTGTGGCCAACGTGTAGAAAATTCACTATAAGAGACCAGGTGTGGGTGGAAGCAGGAGACCATTGCGAGGGCCCCGCAGCGGTCCAGGCAAGAGGCGATGGTGGCCGAGATAGCTGAGAGTAGTGGCCATGTGAGTAGAGGACAGAAAGCAGTGGGATTCCAGCTCTGCAGCTTTCTAGCTGTGTGCCCTTGGGCAGATTACTTAACCTCTCTGGGCCTCTATTTTCTCATCTAGAAAACAAGGTTGATAAAAATATCCACCTACTTACCTGGTGGGATTTTTGTGATGCTTGCACGAGGCATAAGCCCAGTGCCAGGCTCATACTTGGGGCTCCCTCAGGGACAACTCTTAGTCATTATTAACTCCCAGGAACCCAGTGCCCCGGGAACCACATATTCATAGTGGAATTAACAGAGCCCCAAACCCCCTGGAAAAAGAAGTGAGGGGTCAGTTGGCTTAGCGGGGAGAGAGCTTTAAACGTGTTTAAATCCCCAGGGTCTTAGGGCTCAGGAGGCTACTGTCCTCTCCCTGCCCGTCTCTTGCTCCCATGCCCGGGGGCAGAGGTGCCCTTGGCCTCTTGTTTATTTGTTTGCCTTTTACCTGCGTTGAAGTTTCAGCTGAGAAACCGGCCCCACCAGTTGCCGGGCCCAGCATCCCCTCCCCCCAATGGGCTTCCAGCTGTCCTGCAAAGTCCACAGTGCCCAGGAACAATGCAGGGGAGGGGACAGCTGGAAGTCTGACAGCCCTGTGCTCCCTGGCAAGCACGTGACCCCGGGGGGATGACTGTTGGAAGTAATGATGGGGAACAGACCCAGGGAAGGGGGAGGACTAGGGAGGAAACTCAGGTCTCTGGGCAGGTGCTGGGGGCCGTGGTGCCTGCAGGACTGGCTCTCCCGGCTCGGGACCCGGCCATGGCTCTGCCAGACAAGGGATGGCTCTCAGGACAGCTGGGGACATTTGCCTGCCCTGGAGGACATCGGCCTAGAAGCCTGAAGGGACAGGCCCAGAAGGGGCTGGTCTAGCCCTGCTGCACCCGTTTATTGATTCCCTCTTTCATCTATTTATTCCAAATACTGAAGTCTACTGCGTGCCTCAGCCTGGGCTTAAAAATTTTCCTCCTACAAGGAACGTTTCTTAGAGAAAGTGAGAGGAGAGAGAGGAAGTGACTTTTCCAAGGTCACATAGTAATTTTCTGCAAAGCCCTTCCAGGACTCCTGACTCCCTGTACAGTGCTCTGACCAGTAAGTGCCCCTAATGCTCTGGCCACCTCTTGGGTGGCAGAGGCCAGCCTGTGCCTGTCTCTGGGAGCTCCTGCCTTAGGGCATCTACATCTGCCCGGTTACCTGGGAGGGGGCGGGTGTGTGTGTGTGTGTGTGTGTGTGTGTGTGTGTGCTGTGCCCTGTTCAGGGCCATAAAAGCTAGAGGACGTGTCTCCAGCCTGGGGGGTTTTGTGTGTGTGTGTGTGTGTGTGTGTGTGTGTGTGTCCTGGACCAGCCGGGGAGGGGTGGCGCCTCTCAGCCATGTGGCTTCAGCCTACTCAGGGTCATCTCCCTAGATCAGTTTTTAAGTGGGAATGGATTTGTCTGCCAACTTGTCAAGGTCACTGTGGGGAACACGAACATGTTTTTCTAAAGCCCTCCCTCCCCCCCAACAGACAGGAGCAGTGCAGGTCAAAGCAGGGATGGGGGCGAGAAGGTGAGTTCCTGGTTCCTGGGCTGGGCATCTGGCTTGGCAGCTAATAAGCCTGTCACTTCTGGGAAGTGTGTGGCTGTGGGTAGTGGGGGCTGTGGGGAGAGCCACCCTACCCTTGGGGAGTCTACTCAGGGAGACACAAATGCTGCCCGTGGGGAGTCCCCAGGCTCCTAAACCCAAGGGCTTAAATTCGGAAGAGTTTATCCAGTGGTTCTGTGGGCCCCACTGGCCCCATGGCACCCCAGAAATTGGTGTGTGAGCTAGGCACCTACCCTAATCTCCAGCTCAAAAAGGTAGGAGGCCTCCGCCTCTGGCCATAGAGACTGACACACACAGGGTCTCCCGGCCCCTCCATACCAGATGGCCAGGCCTGCTCTGTCTTTACACCTCTGGTCCCCATGCAGCTGTGTGTCCAGTTCTGTCTAGTCTCGCTCCTTCGGCACCGCTTCTGGAGTCAGGGTTGGGGGGGCGTGGTGGGACCCAGCAGTGACTTCCATGAGACTATCACTCTAGGGGAGTGCCCCATAGACAGCCCTGTGCACGGCCACCGCTCACATGCACACACACACACACACACACACATCGGCCTCTCTCAAGTCCCCGTGTTGCTGGACACTCAGAATTATGGATCCAGCCACCCAAGACCACATGCTGACTGTTGCCCCCAGAATAGGCCCGTGGTCCAGCCTGGGCAGCCCCATCCTTCCTCATTGCCCTCAGCATCTGTGTCCAGGTGGCTTTGGGCCTCAGGCCGCACCCCACAAGGCTCTTCTCCTTGTTGTAGGCTCTGGCACTGCCAGCCTAGCCGAGAGAGATGCCCAGAGCCTGCTTTGTATCCGGCCCAGCCTCCCGGTGCTGGGGAGGGTGGTGGGAATAGTGCTGAAGGTCAAGGCTGGGGCCAGCGGGGCCTGGGAAACTGCAGAGTCCACGGTGGGTCAGGAGGGCCCAGCCTCTGTTTGTTGACCCTGAGCTGTGGACATAGGAGAAAGCACCACATCCCTTCCTGCATCTCCTCCCTGGGCTGCGTTCTGCCCTCCTCCTGTCCCTGGTGCCCTGTGGTCACGGGCCCTGCCCCCAGCCAACGACCCAGGCTTCTCCCCTTCTTGTCCATTTCCCCGCTCTCCGGCCACCCCACTCCAGGCCCACTCCAAGGGGGGCTTACATGTAAAAATATCCCAGCTTTTTTTAAGCTTGTTATCTACTATTTTTATCAGATGGTCCAAGCAAAGCATGGCCGAAAAAAAGGGAAAATCATACAGCAATGTTTGCCAAGCTCAGTAGAAATAGAAACGGGTGGGCTATTTTTAACAAGATGAATACCCCTGTCCTCTGAGGTCTCCCCTGGCCCCACACCAGCATCCTTTGTCTCTCTGCCTGGACAGCAGATTTTAAAATACGCCCACAGTCACCAAACCACTAAATGCACCCAAGACGGTGACTGAGGCACTTGGAGCCAAGGAGGACCATGGGGGGGTATTTTTTCCCTTCTCCTTGCCTCCCCTGAAGGAAATCACACTCTTTTGTTTGAAAAACCTTCCAGGTTGGTTTTCGAGGCCTTTTCCTGGTTGTCCCACTCCCACGGGAACAGCAGAGGTTACTCTGAAACATGCAGTGGTTTGGGCAAGAGTGATCCCAGAGGCCTGGTATGGCCCGCGGTGGTTCCTGTGCCGGGCTGTGGCGGAGCACTCACAGAACGAGCCCGCAGCAGCCAGGCCCCGCGGAGCAGAGGGGGGGGAGACGTGGGGGGTGCGGAGGACTGCCTGAGGTGGGAGGCACAGAGGGTGGTCTTCACTGGGCCTCTCTGCTTGGCCACGGCAAACCTGACGGCTAGCGGGTCCTCTGAGCTGCAGTCTGCACAGAAAAGAGTCACACACCTGTCGCCGTGGGAAGCCACTTCTCGTGGGCCGAGCAGCACGGGAGACTTAGGGAGAGAGTGAGTCACAGCCTCTATCCAGGCCTCCGTGTCCCCCTGTGTACCAGGAGGGGCCTGCTGGACTCTCCCGGGCTTTGGGGATGTGTGGTTGGGAAAGAAACGGAAAACAGAAACAAAAGGTAACATGCTCTTAGGGGAGGCATTGAATGAAACACTTTCTATCCCATTATTATTCCCTGACTTAATCTTCACCCCAACTCTGTGACTGCTCTCTGCTGAAGTTTACAGAGCATCCCTCTTCCCTGGTGGCTGGAGGGAACACCCAGGGAAGGCCTCGAATCATGTGCCCATCCTGGGGCCAATCTTTCTGGCCAAGGGGATGGGATCCTGTGATTGGCCGTCTCTGATCCCAGGCCTTCCCTGCGGCCAGTCCCAGGCTCATGGGGATAGCAACTGCAGGTAGCAGGGGGACTGACGCTGGGGAGATGGGGGGGGGGGGGCTGGGCAGAGAGACTGGGAGCGCCCCCTACAGGTGGTGGAGCTGGGCACTGACTCCAAACACCCTTCTCCCATGCCCTCCTGGGGACCCTGTTCGGAAAGGTATTCTGCTACAGGTCCGGGCAAAAGGAGGGAGAAGTGGGTCCCGGGCAGGAGGAGGTGATGAGGGCCCGAGGGCCCCAGGTATGACTCTGCTTCAGGCATTCCGGATCCCTGAGCCCCCCTCCCCGCCATGCCAAGCTCGATCTGGTTTCCAGGCCTTTGTCCTTCTAGCAGCAATACTGCCCCCCACCTCCCCTTCTCCATTTCCTAACCTCCCATACATTTAAAAAAATTTATTTAAATTCAATTAATTACCATATAGCGTATTATTAGTTTCAGAGGTAGAGGTCAGTGATTCATCAACCTTATATAATCCCCAGTGCTCATTCCATCACGTGCCCTTCTTAATGCCCGCCACCCAGCTACCCCATTCCCCCACCCCCTCCCTTCCAGCAGCCCTCAGTTTAAAGACTCATCTCAACGGCCCCTCCTCAAGGAAGCCTTCTCCCTTTCCCAGGCAGGATAGGGACTCCGGAACCCCTGCCCCTAAACCGTAGCGTATGGTGACTGCCTGCCACGTGCTTGCCAGGGACCAAGGCCTACTCGATCTGTTCCCACAGGGCCCAGCACAGGGTATGAGTGCAGAAAACGTCTGTGGAGTGGATGGAAGGGGGGAGAGACAGAGGAATGGGGACTGAGAAAGAAAACTGAGAAGAGAATGGGGTGGAGGGCTGGGGGAGGGGGAGAAAGGAAGTGCAGTCACAGGCCAGGGCTCAGGAGGGCATGTTCGGAGGGGAGGGAGGGCCTGAGCACAGGCGGGTTCTCTGATCCCAGAGGCTCTGGCCCGGGGCCGTACTCCTGGGGGGGACAGTGTCATTAGTGGATAGACGCCACCTGCTTGTTACTCAGTAGTGTCTGTCGACTGACTAACTATTGTGTGCCTGGCACTGTGCTGGGCACAGGGCCTCTCTTCTCTGCCGGCTGCCCTAGGAAGGGGGATCAGAGTGATGGGGAGCAGGGCCCTCATAGTCTCCCGCAGCCCTGAGGAAATGGATCTGCCTGTTTCTGGACAGTGGGTGTGTACCCCCACCTTTCCCGGGGTGCCTAGGTCGGCGTACTTCTCAGAGACATTGCATGGCAGGGACACCACTAGAAGCCATGAGGGCCCTTTCAGCCATGCCCTGCTGGAGTCTTGCCCGCACCCCCACCCCCCGCAGGACGCCCCGGAGGGGAGCTCCCACTCAGGCTGGCCCCTCATGCCACTCTCACCAGAAGGAAGGATGGAGATGGGGAGAGGAGGGGGTCAGCCGGCCAGCTGCTGCCCAGCCTGATAATGAATCGTCCCAAAGTTTGCTGCCCCGTCTGAATAGCTCTGCTTTTGAAAGGGGTTTGTGACAAAGGGTACATTGAATGTCCGCCACTAGACAAGGAGGGCCGCCCGCACACATACACAGGGGAAGCCCCTTTGGGAGACTTCGAGAGATGGCGAGAGGGATCCAGATAAGGAGCAGCATTCTGTCGCTGAATCTGCCTGCTGGGCTTGGCTGGGTTCTCCTTCTTTCTGACTCTGGGACTGAAAGGGCTCTCGCCTCGGGTGTATGAGGTGGCAGCCGATCTCCTTGGTGGTGTCTGTGGCCCAGGGACCAGCTGAACTGGGGTGGGGGTCCGGGAGGGGGTGGAGCAGAGCTGGCTCACAGAGGGCATCTGGTTGTTTAGTTGAGAATGTAGAATGCTGCTGCCCTGTGCTGGACACTCCCTTCTCCTGGGATCCTGATGGTCGGGACGCTCCCCAGGCCTCCTCAAGACCCCAGCCCAAGTAGACTACATTCCTAGAGGCCAGGGTCTCTCTGTCCTGCCTGTCTGGGGCCCCCCACACCTCCTGGCAAAGCAAGTGGCCGAGGGTGGGGGCCCTAGTGCTCACGGTTCTGGAATTGATTATGATTTTGTTTGTTCAGAAATTATTGGGAACAGTATTTTCTGTTGATTCAATTTAATGTGCATGTGCATATGCATATTTGGTTTTCTCCACCAAAAAATCTGGCTTTGCAGAACCTCGGTTTGTGGCCCCACCTTTAGTCCTGAAGTCATTTGTGTATTTATTCAGCAGATTTGTTTTACGAGCACGGGATGTGCCAAGCAATGGCTGAACATCTGGAGACCCAAGGGCTTCCCTCACGCGATGGGCCATCCCGGGCCCAATTCCTTTGAATGGGAAAAAGGGATTGGACAAGAAATATCCCCGAGATCTCCCTTGATGAGCCTGTAAGGACAAACAAATCATGGCTGTCCTGGGTCTATAGCCATACCACGTCACAGGACATTCTCCGAATGCCTATTTGGGGGCAGGAGCATGTCTGCTGTGACTTGGCCCATTAGCCCTGCATGCCACATCATCAAAATGTGTCTGTGCATGTCTGTGTGTGCTCCAGCCTTTCTAGAAGGGGTATCGAGTAAGAATCCTGACTGCCACAGTATGAGGATAATGGTAGTATCTCCATGGCAACTGACTTACTCTCCCCGTACCTTGGTTTCCTCATCTGTGAAATGGGGATAATGGGAGAGACTGCTTCACTGGCTTGTTGTCAGGTTAATACTGTAAAACACTTAAGACAATATTTTGCACATAGAAGGCACTCAGTAGATGTTAGCTATTACTACTACTACTACTATTACCACCTTAGAAGGCATCTTAGATCAAGTTCGCCAGAAGCAGACCTTGAGAGGGGATTCCTGGCTCAGTGATTTCCTAAGGTAGTGCTCCCCGGGGGACTGGGGACGAGGCAACAGGAACTGGGGGATGGGAGAGGAAGAGGCCGACAAGGGTGCAGCAGATGGCTTCAGCCAGGGTCCTCCCCATGAGAGATAAGGGAGATGGGACCTTGCTCGTCTGCACCCCAGTCATTGGCTAAGGGCCACTTTGGGGGGTGTAAACTTCCAGGTGCGTTGGGTTCTGCAGACAAAGCGGCTCCTCTAGCCTGGGGCAGTCACCCACGGAAGAGTGAACAGAAGGGAAAACCACAGAAGGTGGGGGAGGCACCCAGGCCCGATACAGAGACCTGGGGGAGCCTGGGAGACCCGAGGGGCACCAACAGTCCCCTCCACTGAGAGATACCATGAGGAACAAATGAGCAGGGCCTGTACGTGGCAGCCCGTGGTCAGTGGTAGCTCCAGTCTGTCTGCCTCACCAGCCATAGGTTGCTTTCGGTCCCAAGGCAGGGATTCCTTAGGGCCTGGGAGGGCCTAGGCAGGCCCAGAGCCTCATCTGTTTGTATAGGACAGTGACTCCCGCTCTGATCGAGGGACCAGCGAGAAGAGCCTGCCTACTCTGGCTGCCTCAGCGAGGCGGTAGGAGCCCTGCCAGCTCTGCCAGCTGACACAGCCTGCCCTGGATCTGCCCCCAGATGCTGGGAAGGAGGGAGAAGCCGTGTCAACGTTGACAACCACATGTTTCCCCTCCCGGACACCCTGCACCTGCTACTTCTTCCCTGCCCTCTGCCTGATTTCTGCTGTCCATCCCACTCACGTGGGCAGTCCTGCCCTGGGCATCCCCAGGCCCCACGGTGCCAGGCAGCTCTGACCGGGTGTTCCCCGGGGGAGATGCCCGCCTTGGTATCAGACGGAATACTGGAGAACATGGCAGGCCCAGCAAAATTGGCTTTGTGAAAAGTCCAGACCCTCTTGGAAAACTCCCACGGCCAGGGAGGCAGCGGTAGGAAGGCTGCCTGCTGGGGGTAACTCTAGAGGGAACTCCCCGCTGAGGATCACCAGAATAACCTAGTATCACCTACCATGTGTCATCACTATGTTTCAAACGGATCCCTCCGTAGGTACCATTTTATTTAAAACCTGCCACAGCGCTGTGAGGTCACTCCTTTTACAGGAGTGAATTAACGCTCGCGGGGGCCAAGTTTCAGACTAACTGACATCGTCAGCCCTTGGCCACCCTCTCTCCACAGCGGCTTCTGCTCACTCAGGATAAAAGCCTCCAGCCTCACATAGGCCCCCACGTCTTTGCCTGACCTGGCTTCCCAGGTGTCCCAACCTTCCCTCCTCCCATCCTCCCCTCGTTGTCCCCACTCAAGCCCACCAGCTACGTCTTGGCTGTTTAATTTGTAGCACACTAGCTCCTGCCTCAGGACCCTTGCACGGGCTGCCCCCTCTGCCTGGCAGGCTCTGCCCCCAGCTGCTGTGACTCTCTGTCTCTTCACGTCAGAGCTTCACGTCTCTGCTCCATCGTCACCTCCTGTCCCCCTACCTGCATTCTCTATTTCCTTTACTTTGCTTTCTTCTTATTTATTTATTTTTTATATATATTGATTTATGTATTGACTGTCTCTGTTCACTAAAACACAAGCCCCGTGATGGCCATGATTTGCCTCTGGTTCCCTGGTGTTTCAGGTCCTCTATCGGTGTGACAGGCAGTCCGTGCTCCATAAACATGTGCAGAATGATTGAAAGGTGCCAAGACTTGGCCTCAAAAGCTCTGACCATCCGGCATCTTAGGGTTGGCAGAGGGTGGCCGACGAGACCCTGCCGAGCCCTGGGTCTGTGGTTCTGTGCAGGCTCTCTTTTCTCACAGGCAGAGAGAACAGAGGACAGTGATCTTCAGGAGAGTTTGGCCCCAGGCATGTCCCCTCCTGCGCCCAGTTCTGTTCTGTGTGGCCACGAGTAGCCTGCCTCGGGCCCTGTTGCAGCCTCCTTCTCTGGGCGGCTCTGTCCTTGGCCAGCTTGTGCTCGCTTCCTTCCTCTTGACTCTGAGGCCTGGGGGAAATGCTGCCCTTTCTCTCTCAGCCTTGGATCCTTCCCGAGTTTTCAAGTCCAGAGGAGCTCAGCTGCCTCTAAACTCCACATCTAGAATTTCCCCCAAAAGGCCTCCTGCATCATCTGAATACTTGTTCACTCAAAATAATACTAACCAAGCATCTTGTATGTGCCAGGCACCCAGACAATGGGGGAAAGGACCCAATTTCCAGCTCTGTGTCGCTGCCAGCCCGACCTGGCCCAGGAGGCCTTATAATGGGCGCCTGGAGCAAGAAGGGGCTTGGGATACTGAGGCAGGGCCCAGAGCTGTCCTCCCTTTACTCCGCTTTCCTGCCAAGAATGTAGGGACAGGAGAGGGAGCCCCGAAAGGCAGCCCCACCCCACATCTACTCCCTTGGGGGAGAGAGGCAGCTTCTTGGGTCAGCTGGGTGGAGAGCCAGTCTTTCCGAGGAGGGAGAGCCAGCCGGGCATTTGGTTTGAGGGAGGCCTGCCAGCCTGCATCCTCTTCCTCGAACTCAATTCTGAGAAAGCCTTCCCTCTCCTGTCTTCCCCTGTCCCCCAGATGGTGACCTCCTTTCCCCCTGAAATGCCGAGCGCCTGCCCAGGGCACCTCCTCCAGGAATGCCCAGGATCCATGGCAGGGGTCTGGTTTCCCCCAACCCCCCATGTCTCCCCAGGAGAGAGGTGGGCAACTTCACCCCATGCTCTCAGAACCCAGGCCACAGGCTGCCACCTGCCCCACCCCACATGTACACAGGCTTCCTCATTCCAAGAACTCATAGACATTAGGCTTCTGTCCAGGTTTTTCCACGTCTTCACGGGCCACTGGCAACAAATCCTGGAAGGGAAAGAGAAATGAAGGTTTTCACCAGGCCAGCAAATCAGCGTCATGAGTATCCTGAGGAAGGACCCCGAGGAAGGGTAGCTACTCAAAACAGGCAAACCCACAAAAAGAGTCCCAAGTCTGGTGGGGTCCGTATGGCAGGAGTGGTATCTGGGCCTGATAAAAATCTCTAAAGGGCATCAACAGTTGACCATGAACTTCCTCTCTGGGCCTCAAAATCCTAGAAGGGCCCCCGAGTGGGTAGCAGTAGGATGCTTAATGTAGCCCCCTGAATGGCCTCGGGGATGCCTCCCCACCACTTCCTCCAGGAACAGGGGCCTCACCTGCAAGGCTGAGCCGGCATTCAGCAAGCTGGCCCTGCTGGGGAGTGCCCCCCTCCTGCCCCATCCCTTGCTCTTCAGGCTCCGTTCTGTCAGAGGATGTATTTAAGTTCCATATGGAGAAGCCCTAGCCCTGTCTGGTGGGCCTTCAGTGCATGCACCTTGAGCCCTTACTGCCTTCTCCTCGGATGTTGGGACCCCCACCCCGACCAAGATGACCTCAGGGGTAGGACCCCAAGCCCAGGAACAAGAGGCACCATTGGCAGCCAGTGCCCCGAGTTCACATCTTACATCCAGCCCATTCTAACTGTGTGACCAGAGTCACATGCTTCACCCTTCTCTGCCTCAATTTCCTCCTCTGTAAAATGGATGAAATGACAGACCTATTTCATATGACTGTGGTGAACTTAACTGGAATAATCCATGCAAAGCACTCAGAACAGGCCAGGCACCAAGTAGGTGCTCAATAAATATCACCTGTTGGTGTCCTGTCACCTGTTGACATTCCATCCTGAGCTGTGAAGGATTCTGGGATTGGGTCCAGGTAGGCTTTCTCCCCAAGATGACCTGATCCTTCAGGAGATTCACTAGGAGAAGGGGGCCCTCACAGCTGCCTCCAGGCCCCTGGGGGTTGTGGCTACTCTGGAAAGCCCCGACTCACCACACTGTTTGGTTTGGGTTTCTATTCCCAACACCGGTGAGAGGCCTGCTATTTATGGCCCCCACATCCAACCCCCTGGTCGGCCAGACAGTGCGTGGGCTGGGGACCACATGGCTGGCAGCCTGCTACCCCCACCCCACCCAGGCTCTCTGACCGGGGCATGTTTCACATGCTGGTCAGCCTGCTGGCTCAGCCGTAGCTTCCACAGCTCTGTCTGGCCCCCCAAGGGGAGAAGCAGAGATGGCAGGGACATGAGGGGTCATTGGTTTCTCCATCCCGGCCTCTGGGTTCTAGAAGGTCTCTTTGAGGGGAGGTGGGTTCTTGGGGCCCTGGGGATAATACACACATACCTCTTTCTATTTCCACCCTAAGAATGACACATTCTGCCTCTTGTAGCGTCTAGTTGGTTAAAACATGGGCTCTGGAGCCCAACTGCCTAGGTTCAAGTCCTCCTTCGAGGCCTCATTAGCCACCCTGCGCTAGTGCCTCAACCCCTTTGTGCCTCAGTTTCCTCAGTTGTAAGATGGAGCTAGTGCTCTCACCTTCGCCACAGGCCATCATGAGGGTCAAGGGGACTGGGACAGGTCAAGTGTTGAGCACTGGATCAAAGTCGCTCTTCTTATTCCTGCAGGGTCTGGTCCGGGATGGCAACCCTGGCCTTCTTCACGTGGCTCCTGCTCCTGGACTAGGCGGGCTTGCTGTCCCCTCTGTGCAGATGGAGAAACTGAGTCCTGAATGGGGGAAGGGACTTTGCCAAGGCCCCATACCTCGTGGAGCACTTCCCAGCCTACCGGCTGCCTCTTGATCTTTAACCGCTAGAGTCCTATCCCTGCCCCCCAACAAATAGATAAGGAGCTCCCAGCAAGAAAAGGTGGGGACCCTGACAGGTGTGCGTCCAGTGGGAGCCAGGCTGAGCTCACCCCCTGGGCCTGCCTGTCCCTTGGCCAGTGCCTCCAGCCTGCCTCCTCAGGACAGGGGCTATTTTTAGCATGTGGTGTTTGCCGGACAGTGGGGGATATTTGCAGAGGGTCAGTCTGCTGGTGTCCTTTGATTTCCAACTGGAAACAGCTCTCGGATGTGCAGCTGATTGGCTGAGAGCATGAGGCTTTGGCGAGCCTTTTCTCTTCTTTACAGAATGTGGCCGTTTCTCCTTCCCGTCCGCCCTCTTGCCAAGCCCACAGCTTCTGTTCCTGGCTCCCCGCCGCCAAGATGGTGACAGCTTTCCCAGGTCTGGTGGGATGAGCAAATTGGACAAAGTGTGGTTTCCTGGCCCTGGCCCGGCATCTTCCCTCCACTAATAAACCTGTGGCTAACCATCCGTGGCCTCGCGCTCCATGGGTTAGAGTACCACGCCAACAAGGCCAAGGTCACACTTTACCCCAACCAGGCCGACATTGCAGGGAGGTATGCTCTGTCTCATGGCCTTGGCCTGCCCCCGTTGCCAATGCAGCAGGGACTGGGGGCAGGCCGGGGAGGGCTACAGATCAGGGAGAATGTGTGTGGGTGTCTCTCTGCCCCCAGCCCCTGGAGGGCCTGACCGAGCTGGTCCACCTGCCCGCCAATGGGCAAGGCATGGAGCCAGGCACTTTCCTACGTGAAGGTTGGCACGTATGTTGGTGGGAAAACACTGAAGACCAAGAGAGTGCAGGCTGGCAGGCACCAGGCTACTGAGTCAGCCTTCTGAATTGGTTGGGGAGGACTCTGGAGAGGCAGCTGAGTGGCAGAGTATGATGGTTAAGTGAACAAACTGTGAGGTTCATTCAAATCCCTGTGGGACACTTAGTAGCCACGGAGTTATGGAAGGACTCTGTGCCTCAGTATCCCCATCTGTAAAATGGAGATACTCATAGACCTCTTACAAGGATGAACTGAGCTAAGGCTTGGAAGCACTTAGCACAGTAACTACTATGTAAGTGTTAGCTCCGGTCATCATTGTAGTATCTCAACCTCCAACACCTGTTCCCTGGCCGCTGTACCCCTCAGCTCTGGCCCGCTATCCCCCCGCCCCCACTCCCTCCCTCATAGTAAGCTGAACCAGTCACTGGCCCCAAGGCCCTTGTGCGGTGGAAGCCCGGGTCACCTAGATGGCCCCCGCCTCACCCCTGGGAGGCCAGGTGAACGGGGTAGCCAGACCTCAAAGGGGTCTTGCCCTCACCCCTGCCAGAAAGAAGCTCAGTGTCCTGGGAACAAGCTGGCACGGGGCAGGTGCCTTGCTCTGCTCCTGTAGCTCCTGCCCAGGAGGGCGCGGCCACTGAGCTCAGGTCTATAAATAAGGTATCTGGGAGGAACGGCTTTAATTTGCACTCTGCCTATTGGTGTTTACTTTGCTATTTCCAATATGGTAATTTAATTCTGTAGGGCGCCTGGCGGGGGGTGGGGGTGGGCGGGAGACACCTGGGACATGCGGATACCTGACCGCACCAGGAGTCACTCCTGTGTCCCTGTGCAGCTCTGGACACAGATGCCCCAGGGATAGCCACGGTCTGTGGGGACCCCAGGTGGGGGCACGGCATGGAGGGGCTGGGCTGGATATTGAGACCCTTCTGTACCCAGACCCACAGTTCTCCCCTCTCCATTTGGCTTGTTCCTGAACAATGGCGCCAGCATCTCCCTTCCCTACTGCCTCCACGTCCCTCCTTGCCTCGGATCAGGGCCTCTATCTCTGCTGAGATGACTGCCCTCCTCCAGCCACCTGGGAGCTCTCTCCAGGCTTCTCTGATGGCCATATGGCTACTTCTGATACAGCCTTTGAGGACGTTCCCCCCAGCTGCTTCTTGTGTTTTACATTTTTTTATTTTGTCTTTTCTGTAAGATTGTGGGCTCCCTGCAGGCAGCGCTGTGTCTCCCCCTCAGACTGGGGCTCCCTGAGGGCAGGGCTGTGTCTCCCCCTCAGACTGGGGCTCCCTGAGAGCAGGGCTGTGTCTCCCCCTCAGGCTGGGGCTCCCTGAGGGCAGGGCTGTCTCCCCCCTCAGACTGGGGCTCCCTGAGGGCGGGGCTGTCTCCCCCCTCAGACTGGGGCTCCCTGCGGACAGATCTATGTCTCCCCTCAGACTGGGGCTCCCTGAGGCAGGGCTGCATCTCAGAGAACCAGCTTTTCCCTCAGATTAGGGGTCTTCCGAGGTATAAGGCTATTTCTGTCCTTTGGTCTGGTCTCCCCAAGGGCGGAGGGTGAAGGGCTCCTATTTCACGTCTCTGTTCCCTTTTCTCTCCCTTTCCCACAATTCCCAGGGTGTATGACCCCAGGAGGGCTTTGGCCCAAGTGTATTCCCTCTGGTCGGGGCCGTTCTTTAGGGCCACCAAGAGTGCCTTTGCCCTACCCTCACTGAGTGGCAGCACTGGTCAGTGGGACCACATTATGACTTTTCTGGGCCATAGGCACTTTTGCCTTTGTGAGCCCCTTCCTCCACAAATGCCAAAAATTATGTTTTATAACTGTGTTGGAATAAAGACAAATATATCCATATTATATATGAAAACATTTTATTTGACTTAAAAATCATTTTTTCCTTTCCATTTTAAAATAAATTAAAACATCGGGGCGCCTGGGTGGCTCAGTAGGTTACGCATCCAACTTGGTTTCGGTTCAGGTCATGATCTCAGGTTCATGAGATTGAGCCCCGCGTCGGGCTCTTCGCTCAGCATAGAGTCTGCTTGAAATTCTCTCTTTCCCTCTGCCCCTTCCCCCGCTGTCACTCACGTGTGCTCTCTCTCTCTCTCTCAAGATAAATAAATAAAATCTTTAAAAAAATAAATTAAAACACTTTCATGGACCCCTAAATGTCTTATGGGCTAACACTGTGCCCTACTCTGGGCAGAGGAGCCTGCGTGGACCAGGAGGTCAGCCATCTCCGGCTGGGACGCCTTTCCCATCCCTCACAACATCTGTATGAGCCAGGCGGGCCAGAATTCCTATCCCACACCAACCGCAGGGCCACGGCTACTGCTCCGGGCAAGGCCACGGCAGGGACCCCGTCAGTGGCGCGCTGCTCCGTGCCAGGCGCTGCACTGAGCACGCGGTCCCCTTAATCTTATCTAATCCTCACAGCCATCCTATGAGGCAGGCACTGTGATTTTTTTTTTTCCCATTTCACAGATAAGGAAAATGAGGCTCAGGGGGAAAAAGTGACAGGTTCAAGGTCACCCAGCCAGTCAGTGACAGGGTGGGAATGGAGGACCCAGAGGTCCTGGCTTCCGGAAGTCTAGGTCCTTCCACGGCACAGAGGGTGAAGGGTGCGGCAAGGTGTAGCTTGGGATCAGCCACAGAGATCGGTTCTGTTGTCTGCAGGCGGGTCGGAAGGAAGGTGGCACGTACCTGCCCTAGAATTACCTGCTTGCTCCAGCCCCATGTCCTCTCTGGCTTCCAGCCCTCAGGGGCTTTTTTGCTAGGGGTTATAGACTTGATCCCATGGTGGAGAAGGGTGTGGGGATTCCCGATGAGGTGCCCTCCACCCGTCCCCCTGGAGGTCTGCTAGCTTTCAGGCTCTCGTCCCTCCCCTTCAAGTCACCTTGTCCCAGAAGCTGCCTGGGAGCCTCACCTGGGCTGGGAGCCGCGGGTTGGGAGGGTAGGGGCTAACCTCCAGCGTGGCATGGGGGGTGAGCTCAGCTTGGGGGGCAGGGCTGACGGAACCCTGCTCAGTGAGGGATTCAGGGTGCTCAGGGCCCTGCCTGCAGCCTCCGCCCGGAGCCGGGATGCCCTCCCTTGCCTTGCTGGCCCATCTCCACATCCCTAGAGCTGTCTGCCTCTTTCCTCCTCTTTGCTCTTCCTTCTTTATCTCTGGCCTGGCTTTTTTAAAAAAAAATCCATCTCTCTCTCTTTTTATTTTTTGCCTGTCAATCTCTCCTTCACATTCTTGTCTTCGCCCCGTTCCCCTCTCCCTGTCCCTTTCTACCCCTGCCATCTCCGAATTTCCTCCCTCAGCATCTCCTCCTCTGCCTGTCTGGTAGGCTTCTGCTGTCGGGCTCTCCTCGCTGGTTCTGTCCACCTGTTTCTCTCCCGCTCTCTGTCTCCGAGAGCTTCTCCTCCTGCACCGGCAGTCTCTCTGTCATTCCACGTCACTCTTTGTCTTTCTCCCTCTCCCACATGACTGGTGCCTCTCTCGGCAGGGACAACACGTTCCACGGTCTCATTATCCAACAAAGGTGGTGAGACCGTGCATGGGGGGGATATTACTCAGGCACCTGGCCCCTCGGCCCTGCTGTGCGTGTTGTGGAGGGAGGGGAGGCCTAGGAGCCGGTGGAGTGTGGGCGCCCACCACCGCCCTTCGGGGGGGGGGTGCGCTCTGCTCCCTAGCCCTGGAAAGGAAGCAGGGAAAGGCCGTTTGTGCAGACTGGCTCCACTTGGCTTTCAAGCAGCACGTCTTTCTTCCAAAGCCAACCCTTTGATCCCTAGAGACATAAAAGGAGCCATCTGCATTTGTGTTGCGTACAGGTAGTGGAGTGGGGGCGGGCAGGGGAAAGAAAGGGGGAGGGCAGCAGACATCTGGGGGATGCTCAGAGGGGCCACACCAGGCCTCTTGAGCCCCGTATTTGAGACCCACCTCCGTGCCTTCTTGGCTGGGGGAACTCTCTGTCAATGGGCATATATAATAACTAACTAAATGGGCAGTTTTCAAGATCAAATAAGATGATGTGTTGTAACAACAACAACAAAAAAAACCAGTAAAGGGACTTTGAGGGGTTTGGTGTGGCCAAGAGCAGAGCCACGCCCTCTCTAAGTGACTGCCAGGGCTTACTTTTAAAGCCTCTGTGTCCTCAATGTGAGTCTCCTCCTCCAGGAGGCTCCTCAGTTAGCCCCGGTCCCCAGGGTTTCTCAGCCACTGAACCCCTCCAGTGCCTAGGTTCCCTGGTCACCCTCCATGTCAGAATGGATGCTGGTTGTTTCCATCTCCCTAACACACCCAAGGGTGGCAAAGGGCAGGGCCACGCCTTTACTCTCCCTTATGGCCTCAGGGCCTGACCCAAGTGGGATGTACGGGATGTCCTTGGTCATAAGAATGCTCTCCTGTGGTCCCGAGGAGGCTCTGATGTTCAAAGTACTTTAGCAGAGCTATGGCACTTGATCCTTGACCAGCCCGGTGAGGAAGGCAAGGCATGGATCAGCATCCCCATTTTAAAGACAAAGAAACAGGTTCAAAGAGGTCAAGTAACTTGCCCAGGGTCAGTTAGTAAGTGGGATTAATAAGGCACCCAGAGCCTGTCTGCAATTCACATTTTACAGATAGGGGAACTGAGGCAGAGAACAATGGAAACAGCTTAATAGAGGCAGAGTCCAGATGAAAACCTAAGCTTCCAGGCTCTTGCTTCCAAACCATAATGTCTGGACCACCCTCCTGACCCCATGTGGTAGACACATATCAGGGGACACCAGGCTTTCAGAGAGGGTTCAGGAGTCCCAGGGCTATGCCAGGGAGGCCTGCCAGGTGACTCACTGGGTTAGACTTCAATGCTATGGGAATCCCAGATGAGCCCTTGTCAGGATAAGCCACAGGTCCTGTTCATGGGTGACATGGGGCTGAGAGATGGGCTAGATTAGGACGCCCTTATTCTTTTCTCTCCCTCCTCTGCACGCCAGGCTGAGTGCAAGCCTCTGCCTTTGGCTGCCAGGAGGGGAGAGCAGCAGAAGACAGGGACAGATGGGAGCCTCCCACAGGCCACCCCAGCCCGACTCCACCTCCTCTTCAGACAACACAGAGTATCTCACATGTAGTCTGAGGACTCACTGCAGTGCAGACCTCTCTCCAGCCATCATGGCTCTCAGGACCTCCAAATTCTGACTCAGAATCCTCCAGAGTCCTTGATCTGGGGCTTCTCCCTCCCTCAACCGCAAGACTTCAGGATTAGTGCCCCTCCCTAGGTTCCATGTTTTGTCTACTGAATCCACCGCTTTGTTCTGTCCTGATCCATTTCCCCATTTTATTAATGAAGGAAGCCTGTTCCTGAAATAATCAGAGTTTCCGGTGTTACTGTACCGATAAAGTGCCCGCTAAGAGCAGACATTTGACATTTGAGTTAGAGACTGTGACTAAATGAGGGAACAGGAAGGATTTCCAGGTCAATGTTTGTAATACAGGAAAAAGCTCAGGGGTCATCCTTACTGTCATCATCACAGACTCCTGAGGGCTTGGGCCCCCATGCTGGGGACACTTAGAGCAGTCATGGGGCTCCAGGCACGTGCGCGCGTGCGCACGCGCGCGCACACACACACACACACACACACACTCATGTTAGCACACACGCCCCAGAAGAACCAGCAGATTGGGCCTGGGATGATGTGACTTGCTTGCTACCCCAGTCCCTTAGGCTTGAAGTCTCCTGGCTCCAGGTGTTGTGATTTCTCACTTGGGGCTGGTTCCCCTTAAGCCCTTCCAGAGCTGTGAGCTGGGTCACGTGCAGGAACTAACCATCTAGTCGGGAGACAAGCCCTGTGGACTGAAATCCCAGCCCAAGCAGTGCAGGACAGGTGCCCTGGGTAGGGGGAGGTCCAGGAGGGGAGCAGAGCTGGGGGGCCACGTGGAGGGCTCATCACACTGGGATAGTCTCTGGTGTGGTAGGTACATTGAGGTACTTCCTTGCCACAATAACTATGCTCTGCAGGAGTGTTAAGGAGCTCCAGGCTTCCAGCAGCTGACTGTCCTCAAGTCTCATGTATGTTGCCTTCAACTACACGTGTAGGATTTGTTTTTGCCGGCAGATTTACCTCCTTGATTAGATTTGGCTCCAGCCAGTGTTAGAATTAGTGTTCATTCCTTAAGAAAGTACCCAAACAGATTGAGGGGCCTCAAATGTGTGCCTGGAGAAGGTCACCTGAGAGGTAGTAACAGCCACAGGTAATCCTTGAGCTGTGCCATCCCCTTGCCTACCAGAATTCACAGCCCCGGGCAGGTGCTGGGAAGATGGTAGATAACGCTGGCAGGTCTATCCTTCAGCCTGGGATAGGGGAGGCAGCTCATCGATTCAAGAGCCAGTCTTGTCTAACTCTTTCATTTCACAGATGTAGAAACTGCACTCTGGGGTGGAAAGTGACCTTCCCCCAATTCCACTGCCAACAAGAGAGCCAGGAGTCAAATGCACATCCCCTGGGGCTGCCATGTGAATCTTCTTCCCTCCCATAAGTGAGAACAAGGGGGTGGGAGCAAGGAAGAAGCGTGGTAGAGGCTGGGACTCCTTTGGCCAACCCCTTCCTGACTTGTCCTGTATCCTATCTGGGTCTCAGTTTTTTATCAATAAAATGGAACGCATGGCCTCCATGAGCGCCAAGGTTCCAAGATGTACTAGACTAGAACATTCCTCCCTGGCCTCTGAGGCCTCAAGAAATGGGATGAAGCCAGAGGAAGCAACGGGAAGCCGAAACTCCAAGACAAGGAGGCGCCTGGTCCGGGGAAGGGGGGTAGGCAGAAAGCAGCAAAGTTAGTGCTGTACCCTCCACCCCAGCTATTTTTACCCTAGAACACTGGACTGCAAGAGGCCTGGCTAAAAATACCAGTAGCCCAAGCCCGGAGCATCTTCCCCCTAGAGAGGCGGCATGGGGGCTGGCAAGGAGAAGGCCGTGGGGACCGGGAGTTCCAAGGGCATCCATCCTTCTCCTTCCCAGGGCTGGGATGCCAGGGGTGGGGGTGGGGGCGCGACTGGGAGGGAGACCCTTCCCTTCAGAGGGCCTTTCCTTCTAGATAGCCCAAGAATAAACTTGTTTTTGTCATTTTTGGCAATTCTAGTCAGCCCTGTCCACACACATACATTTTTTTTTTTTTTACCTAATGTCAGTAGAATCTGCTATAATTTTGTGTTCTGTTCTTTTTCATTTATTCTTCATAACCATTTTATGTTGCTATGTACTCTTAATACCTGTCATTCTTAATGGCTGCATAATATTCCGTCCCAGGGACTTTTGTCTTCCCTGATCGTTGGGCGTTTGATGGCTTCCAGTGTTCCATTATTATAAATAAAGCTGCCTTGGACATCTTTGTGCCTGTGGCTTTTTTCTCCTCGTTAATTATTTCTGTAAGATAAGTGTCCAGGTCAGCAGGCAAGGCTGTTTTTGTGCTGTTTGATGTGGCTTGCCAAACTGCTTTCCAAAAGTAAATGAAGGAGGTTTCATGTAAGGATGCATCCCACACTGGATGCCAAGTACAATCAGGCTTCAGGGAATTGGGACTGAGAGCCAACAGGAGCTCAAATAGGTCCCTCCCCAGGGATTGCCTGTCCCAGCTTCTCTCTCTGCTCTCCCTGCCGCAGGTCTTTTCTTTTCTTTTCTTTCTTTCTTTTTTTTTTTTGGACCTGGCAGAGCTGTCAGCTCTGAGCACATATCATTTTGTAACTCACCACTCGCATGTCCTGAGGGCTTACTTTGACCCTAGGCCCCGTACCAATCATCTGTATGGATTATCTTAATTTTCACAACCACCCTTGGCTGTAGGGATTATAATAATCCCCATTTTACAGATGAAGAAACTGAGGCATGGAAAAAACTGAGAAATTTGTTCAAAGATGCAGTCACTAACTGGTGGGACCAGGTCCCACCTCACTGGCTTACCTCACTTAAAAAATGTACTCAGGACCACTATACCAGTCTCCCTGGGAACACAGAGACCCCAAATCCATCAGCAACAGCCTAGCATTTCTGTGTCTCTGAGTTAGAATATGGAAAAGGGAGAATCTGACTGGCTTAGCCCAGCCTATGAATTGGAACCCTATAAGTCAAGGTCCCTTCTGATGTTCCCGTGTCAGACTCTGTTAAAAAATATGAAAAAGGAAGGTAATTGGCATAAGTGCTAACTTGTCTGCAATGGCCTCTCATTGGTTCTTGGTAAGCCTGAACATATTTCCATATGTTCCTCTCCTTCTGTGCGTGCTGTCCACACCCGCCTATCTCGGTCATGCTTTCTATCTTACAGATATGAATGCCACACAGAACCATGATGTGCTGGAAGGGGTTGCAGGTGGAGCGAGGATGGTTTCTCACTACATGACTTCTCTTTTGTCCTGAAGGCCTGGGGGGTTTGACCAGCTTCCTAATCAGGGTTTCTGAGAAACCGCCTTCTTCCTCCCCACCTGGTGTGTTATTTGAACTAGACAATCTTTAATGGGGACATCCCCCGCCGGGAGGGTCTCTGCCTCTGCCCTCTCCTTTCTGGCACTTTCTCCTGAATGAATTGACTTCTGGAAGTTTCCAGGGGCTGAAACAATTCGCTGCTCAGGCTGTGGGACTTGTCCTCAAGTTGCCTCCTACGTCTGCCCTTATGGGGCTTTCACCTCATCTCGATTCTGGACTACGGGCCCACTTTTGCCCCTAAGCCCCGGGGAAAGAACGCTTGTATCTGCATCGTTGTACTCAGAAGCTGTGCCATCGTACTGCTCAGATGCTAAGGGTCCTCTCCTGCTCTCTGTCCTCAGACCCGGTGGTGCCCAAGTGCCCACTGCTGTGGCTCTGAAGCAAAGAGCCTTCCATCAAGGAGGGGAAGGCTGGGGAGGGGGCATGCTCCAAAGGAAGCTATGCAGCTGACCCAGACAGGGAGAGACACATGGCTAGGTTGCTGGCAGAACCGAAGCAGGAAAAACCCCTGTGGGCAGGGAGAGCCGGCAACTCCGGGTCAGCCTGTCATCAGCAGCCACCTGAGCTGCCTGCCCTGGTCAGCTGTTCACAGCTGCAGGCTAGCTGGGGGCGGTGGTGACACCAGAGTCGCCCTCTGAAGCCAGGGATTCAGGTTTACTCGTGACCGTGGCCTCCACAGCCCAGAACTCCATCCCAGCCCTTTGGAGCCCGCACACAGCCGGTGCTTTGGGATCTGGTGGAGAGTTCATAGCATCCTCTGTGGAACTGTGAGTGGTCTCTCCATGGACCCTCCTCTGCCATGCGTTGGAGATGCTCAAAACCTGCCCATGGGCGTGAAGTTGATCGAACCAGTAGGAAATGGTGCTCCTAGGAGGTCAGCTGGCTTCTGATTATGCAAAGCCCAGGCTGCCTGCCACCCATGGGCCACCCTTCTCTTTTTATCATGAGCCATAGTTCAGGGGCATTTTTAAAATCCCTGCTCCTGATGTCAGGAATATGGTCCCTTCTAGCTCACAAGATTGGCAGACAGAATGTCCTGGGGCTGGTCATTTGTTTCCTATGACTGAGACCACCAATTATACCTTTATATTTGTTCTCCTCTTCCATGGTAATAGAAGTTTTGGTTGGGTACAAAGCTCTCCACCAAAGACTACATCTTCCTGCTTCCCTTGCAGTTTAGATGTGGCTTGTGACTAGGTCCTGGCCAATGAGATGGCAAGGAAGGAGCACTCTCTTTCATCTTTCCGTTTACCACTGGTTGGAATGCAGATGTGATGGCAGGAACTGGAGCAGTTATTTTGGACCACATGGAGAAAGCTGCACATTGAGGAAAGCAGTACGACAAGTTTGAAGGAGGGTGTATACCTGACACGATTAAGTCACCTATCATCCTGAACTACCTAGTTGGATGATCAACTTTTATTCTGTTGAAGCCTCTGTATTTGGGGGTTTCTTTGTCCTGGTAGCTGAACTTATATACTCCCATATGAGTATAGTAGAATGGCCACATCTAGATGTATCTGGTCACTGGTGAGATTGGGAACCCCAGGTTTTAGTAGACTATTACTTTGATCATCCTTCCCAGCATTCACACTCTTGTGTGACCTTTGCTCACAATGACTCTACACTTGGCCATGTGACTTGCTTTGGCCAGCGGGACCTTACAAAGTGTGCTGGCTATAAGCAGAGACTTGGCAAGCATTTGCATGGTGGGGCTTGTCCTCTTGGGACACTAACTCTTGGGATGCCTCTTCTCCAAACCCAGCTGCCGATCTTGAGAAGCTCAACGTAGCCATAGGGAAAGGCCACGCGGAGGAGAACTGAGGTGCTGCCCTTGGCCCCAGCGGATCCGGCACCAATTTGCCAGCATGGGAGTGAAGTCATTCAGGAAGCAAATCCTACAGTCTGAGGCATGGAGCAGAGATGAGCTGACCCTGCCATACCCTGTCACAACTGCAGAATTGGGATCAAATAAATAATTGTTGTCTTAAGCCATTAGCTTTTGGGGTAGCTTGTTACACAGCACGAGGTAGCCGAAACACAGGTGGATGGCCCAGGGCCCTTTGTACTGTTGGAAAAACGGAATCCACCATGTATCCTTTTATACCCAAATGCCAAATGTCTTTTCCTTACACCTTGATACTAAAACACGACCTGGGAAGTTGCCGATGCTCTGGAAATACGTAAGTGTGCCTACTCTTCCCTCCAGAACCCCAGGCCCTGCCCTCGACTCCTGCCAAGTGTTTATCTTTTCCCCTCCCGCTTGGATTTGTAGCTTCTTCAATGGGGGTGGGCTCCATGGACCATCCCTGGTTTTTCATAAAGCTGCTGACCTGCCCTATCACTTAGATCAGGGTTGGGCAGCATTTGGCAGCCAAAGGCTATTTGTATCTATAATGGCCTCCCTCGTGCCCACATGAGTAAACGTTGGAGGAATGAATGAACAAATGAGCAAATGAATGAACTGTGACAAAAAGGAACTTCCCTGGATCCCAGCACGAGGTCAAGGTGAGAGAGGTATAGAAGGGTCTCCAAGGAAGGGCATGATCAGCAGAGAGTCTAGATCTAATGAAAGATTGCTTTGGAAATATGTTAACCCTTTTAAAATATAATTATAGTAGCTAACATTCTTGAGTTCTTGCTATGTGCCAAGCACTGTGCAAAGTGCTTTATATAAGTTATTGCATTAATCATCTCAACAACCCTGGGAGGTAAGTATTATAACTTTCATCCCATTTTATAGATGAGGAAATCGTGGCCCAGAGAGGTTAGGCAACTTGTCTAAGTGGGGATGGGAAGATTTGAATTCAGACAGTCTGGCACCAGAACCCAAGGGCATAGCCCCCATGCTCTGACAAACCACAGGAGGCCCATATTCCGCCCTTGGAGAAAAGGCAGGAACCTGGAATGCTTTAGGGCGCAAGCCCCAGACCCGAGCCTATGAAGTGCTCCTGGGAACCTCCAAAAGCCCAGGTCGGAAGAGAATAAGAAGCAAAAAAGGGAGGTGAGTCTGGGGTCCGTGTGCCAGGCAGCAGGGGTGCTAGCCTTGGCCCCAGAGGTGCGCTACCCACTCTGCCCCAGCACCTTCACCGGCTGCTCCCACTCGCTCCCCAGAAATGAGCCTGGCCCCTTCACACGTGTCCCTAGTGCCAGGTTCCAAGAAAGCCACCTAAATACCTGGTATTTGAGATGTAAAGAGACCGGCTCCCTGTACTTAGCGCTTCGCTAACTTTTCCAATTATAGCGCCCTATTTTCCAAAGTCTAAAATGGACATATGTTATAACTGTCTTGGGCCCCAAGGTTTCAGAAACACCCTTAAGGCTCCTGAAATACAATCGTATATTTTAGACTAATTCCTAAAGGGCCGAGTGGGGTTATCTTTAACATCTGCCAGCAGGCACACAGATCTGGTCTTTGTTCGCAAATGAGCCCGGGGCCTGGGCACAGGGCGGCCTCAGGTAGCACTAACTCTGTGCCGGGCTGCATGGGAAGGCGTGCAGAAGGTAGATCCCAGGCTCGGTCGGGGTTGGGGTTCACAGGGAGACACAGCCCTGCCCTCAGGGAGCCCCAGTCTGAGGGAAGTTGCCAGGCTGAAGGAGGCAGGACTGTACAAAAACACAACAGAGGACCTTGGAGCGGCTGTGGGATTCACTCCTGCCGGCTCTGTTGTCACGGGTGGGCAGGTGGCAGAGGAAGCAGGCAGGAAGGCTGCCTGGTGCCCAAAGGGCCTGGAGACAAGCAGATTAGGTTGGGACGGGGCAGTGGAGCTGAACTTGAATCGCTCCCTGGAGCCGGTGTGGCTTCAGGACTGCCAACCGGGGCATTTTCTGGTCAATCCCAATTGTCGTTATTAAACATTTATTATGCAAGGGAGATGTGCTTTTCTGGTCGCAGCGTTTGGCCAGTGGACTTGGTGAGTAAATGGACTAGAACTAATCTTGTAGCTAAATAGTGAGGGCCTCAGAAAATAAATGCCTCACTTGCCTAATAGCTCCCACAAAGGAGAGAGAGAGAAAGTACCAGCCCTTAGACTGCCCCTCTTCCCCCAGGCCACCTAGCCTGGCAGCCAGGCCTCCAAATGGCTTTGTGACTAGATAGGGCAGAGATGACACTGGAGCTCGTTAGAATATACAGCCCGAATTGGGAGTTTAAGGAAATCATATGTAGGGGGCAGAGTTCTGCTTGACATCAGGAGAGCTGGGTTTGAGTCAGCTCAGCCCTTAATTTGTAGGATATCACCTCAGGAGTTGGGAGGGGCATCCTTTCTCCCTAGAGGCCAGAGCCTGGAAGAGGAGGAAAAGGAGAAAATCTCCACTCTGACTGGAGACAGAGTCCTGCCCTCAGGGAGCCCCAGTCTGAAGGGGAGAAGAAGCCCTGATCTCAGGGAGCCCCAGTCTGAGCGGTGACACAGCCCTGCCCCCAGGGAGCCAGTCTGAGGGGGAGACACAGCCCTGCCCTCAGGGAGCCCCAGTCTGAGGGGGGAGATGAAACCCTGACCTCAGGGAACCCCAGTCTGAGGGGAGACACAGTCCTACCTCAGGAATTCCCGGTCTGAGGGGGAGACACAGCCTTGCTTCAAGGAGCCCCAGTCTGCGGAGGAGGTGCAGCCCTGTCCTTGGGGAGCCCCAGTCTGAAGGAGGAGGAGACATAGCCCAGAGACTCAAGAAAGAGAAACACCAAATAAGCTGGGCCTTTGGGAAACAAGGTTCATCCTTACCCATCCACTTCATTACTTGCCCAGAGAAGGCCAAGGGCTCCTCAGATAGCTACCTGGAGGGAGCCATTTTGAGTCTGGACAGAGACCAGAATGGGGTAGGTGCTCTACCATTGCCTGGAGCCTCTTGCTAGGCAGTGCCAGCCCCTTACCTCACGTGAATCTTGCAGGTCATGCCCAGAGTGGGTGCCTACAATGTTAGCAAAGTGTCCTTATGTTACTAGCCAGGCCATTTTTTTTCCTGGGCGGAAAAGAGCTTTACTGACCCTCTTAGTGGAGAAAGACCAGGAAAGGGGTTTATTTGGATCTGGCTAGAATGGGGCAGGGATTTGGACCTACCTTGTATACTGTTTTAACCCCAGGGCCTAAGATCCAGCCTGGCACTTGGTAGGTGCTCTAAGAAAAATCACTGAATTCATTAGAAGCCATCTGCCTTTTCAACACTAACTTAGAACTCATCTCCTATCGAAAAATCTCCATGATAAAACTTTCCCAACTTGAGGGACAAGGGCTCAAATTCACTTGCAAATATAATTAATTGAATTCCAACAACCGTCCATTTGGAAAGGAGCCACCAGGCCAAGGGACAGCAGAGAGTTGAGCCTAGCGGAAGCTCCTGTGACAGTTGACCCAGTCTCCCTGTAGCTGTGGTTCCCAGTAAGGGCTGACCCTGCCAGCCCTGACTTAGGGACACCTGCCATGTGGACCAACACCGGATTCTCCTCCAAAGCAGAGCGCAGGCCAGCCTTGTCAGTTCTTCCCGGAAAGGAATGCCGCCCTCCCAGCCCCCTCCCCACACTGCTGGTGAACTCCAGACCGGGAGCTCCCTCTCCCACCTTGTTCTTCCTGGGAATCTTCCTGGGGCAGAGCTGAAGGGACTCATCCCGCCGGCTGCCTGTGTCTGAACTCTTTGTATGTGCTCAAACATTGTGATCGGTCTCACGTTTCTGTGTATGTTTGTAAATGTCTCGT
The DNA here is from genome assembly GCF_002201575.2 of Neomonachus schauinslandi. Classification (NCBI taxonomy): domain Eukaryota; kingdom Metazoa; phylum Chordata; class Mammalia; order Carnivora; family Phocidae; genus Neomonachus; species Neomonachus schauinslandi. The sequence goes on along the minus strand of NC_058410.1, from coordinate 106,395,017 downwards.
CCCCCCATTATTATTCACTCCTGGTAGGCACCAGGCGCTCGCCATAAATTATTTCTAATCTCCATGAAAACTCTACCATTATCACCCCCTTCCGTGCACAGGAGAGCTAAGGCTTGGAACTTGGAGAGGTCACATATCCTGCCCAAGGTCACTTAAACTTGTAAATGTCAGAATCAAGATTCAAATCCAGAGCTGTTGGCTCCAAAGAAGTTCTCTAAACTAGCCTTTTCCAAAGCTAGCTGTTTATCAGCATTTGCAGAGAAGCTTTATACAAGCACATCTTCTTTACAAAAACATCATGAAAAAGAATGAGGCAGCTCTCTATGCATCAATATGGTGCTGTGTGTGCCTAGAACATCTCGAGAGAGAAGGCAAATAGCTAGCCATTGCTGGCCCTGGGGGACAGTCCCCGGAAAGGAATACAGGAGAGAGACTTGCTTGTCACTGTACTCTCTTCAGTACTGGTTGGTTCTTCCTCCCTCCCTCCCTTCCTCCTCCCACCCCCCTTACTTCCTCTGTTCTTTTCACCTTCTCAAAAATATATGAAAATAATTTTTAAATCAAATACAACTATACATTCCGGGGCCCCCTTGCTGGACTTCTTAATAAATTAGGGTCTCCAAGGGTTGGGTCTTTGGAAGCTGTATTTTTTTTTTTTTTTTTTTTTTTAAGTAGGCTCCACACTCAGTATGGAGCCCAATACAGGGCTTGAACTCAAGATCCTGAGATCAAGACCTGTGCTGAGATCAAGAACCGGATGCTTAACCAACTGAGCCACCCAGGGGCCCTGGGAAACTAGATTTTAAAAAGCTCCCTAGGCAGGCGGTGGAGCCCTCTGATCCCAGCCTCTTAGAGGACTGACCAAGCCTTGCCTTGCCTGCCATGTCCCCACTTCCCTTGATCCTGAGCTTGGTACTGTCAGCTCTATGTGGGACCAAAGGCTGCCTGAGACACGTGGGGCCCCCCCGCCTCGATGTCTCCCGCAGGACCTTTTCCAGCCAGATGTCACGAGTCCCAGACCTGCCAATAAGCCAGCACCACCCAGGGATGCAGCCCCTGTGTCCTGTGTCTGCCAGAGCTCAGAGGTCACACCTGCTCTCACACCTTGAGGCCACACACACCCGGGCCCGCCACACCCCAGCCTCAGGGCCCTCAGCCTCCGTGATCAGCCAAGGTTATGTTATTTGGGTTCCCTCATAGAAACAGTGGCCTCTTGACCACACTCTTCTGTTCCTTGGCTTTTTCCCTTCAGTCTATCCGGGAGATCTGTTAGCATTGCTCACAACCCATGGAGGGAGAGCAGCACAGCATTGCCCTGGGTTGAGGTGCTGGCATTTGTCTGGGAGTGGTGGGAGCAGGAGCGACTCCGGAGCCGGAACTCCTGGGTTCAAAGCCCAGCACTTCGGCACTTAGCCGTGTGACCTGGGGCAAGCTCTTCATGTCTGTGATGTGAGGATGGGAAGCGTGGAGACACGTAGTGCTGTCAGGTAGTGACTGGCACGTAGCAACCGCATACTGAGTGTTCTCACGATCTCTCCTATCGTTCGAGCCTCGGAGGGAAGGCGAATGGGCGCTAGTAAGCAAGGCCTGGGCTCCGGAATTAGCTCGGCCTCCAGTCCCCACTCTGCTTCTTTCTAGCTCTCTTACTAACCTCTGAGAGCCTCCTTTTCCTCATCTGTAAGAGGGGGATGACTCCTGGCTCACAGGGAGCCCACACACGACACACATTCAGAGAAGGAACAATGGAATAGAAGTGGGGCTGGAGGCAGGCTGGTGGGCGCAGGTGTCCCGTCTCCCCCCTCTGCCTCTGCCACTGTGAGGCCTTACGGGCATCGGGGTTCTGGCCGGTCCTGGCCGGTCCTGGCCGGTCCTGGCCTTCCTTCTCCAGAGCGCCCAGGGGAATCACAGCCTGCGGGAGACCCTACACTACCCGGACATTCCTTAGGGCTGGGAGATGGGCTGGCCGCTGGGGCCAGGCCTGCACTGGTCAGCACCATCAGCACACCCCTCCTGCCGAGAAGCGGGACCTCGGGAGGCTGACCGCAGTCTGAAGCCACATCATTCACATCCTGGAGAAGACATTGTCGCAAGGACTGGGAAGTCTCCTCGGCCACATGGTGGGCGAGGGCTCTGGCCCTCAAGAATGCCTGGACTTGGCCGAGAGGGGGACAGAACAAGCAAAGTGTAGGCCGCGTGCTTGCGTCCATGGGCCTGGGCTCCCCCAAGCCCTGCTCACTGGCCTGGGAACAGCGGCTCCCCCACGCCTCCGGGGTGCCTCCTTCCAAGGCCCATCCAGCCCCTTCGGGCACTCTAACCCCTCTGGGGATTCAATCAGCCAGTCTGCTTTGCTCTCCTGATTGAAGCAAGAGGAGGATCTGCTGCCTCTGGGGCTCCCTGAGCCTGCTGCCCATGGGCTAGTTGTCCGGGAGCAGAGACTGTTAGGTGCTCACCTTCAGGCACAGTTACCCCGTTTATGCCTTCGTTTAGGAGTTACTTATCCGCCCAAGCTCCCCTTAGTGGACTGAAAATCCCATGAGGGCCGACAGGCAAGCTCTTACTCATCACCGTTCCTAGGGATTAAGTGGGTGAAGCTCCAGTGCAACGCTGTTATTATTAACACCCCCAAAAGTCAAGGACAGAACAGTAGCTGGAAGAATTGAGCACGTGGCTCAGGCACATGCTAAGCTCTTCACAGGCATTAACTCATTAATCCTCACAACTCTGTGAGATCCAAGGCTGTATGATCTTCATGTACAGAGAAGAAACTGAGGCACAGAACAGTAGATTGACTTGTCTCCCGAGGTCACACAACTAGGAGGTGCCAGGATTCAAACGCCAGTGCTCCGGAGCCTGAATCCGCTTTCCAGCACGGCATGAGCCCTCGGTGGGAATCTGTGGACTCCCTGAGGGAATGGTATACAGATGAGCAGGCACACGGTGAGGAAGAGCCAAGGGGGCCAGGCCTGGGTTTCTGGACCGATTTGGGACTGACCTCAGTAGCTTGGAATCCGAAGGCCTCTTGGCCCTGGCTCCTCCTCGCCCTAGCACTCAGCTGGCTCCTCACAGGTGACACATACAGGACTCCATTGCTAGGGCGCTGGTAGGGATGCCAGCCTGATAATCCCCGCCCCACCCCCCCCCCCCCACCCCCCACTCGGTCCACCACCCCACCCGGGAACCAGGCCCCTCCCTGCCATGTCCAACAGGGTCACGCCAGCAGCTCCCAAGGCCCTGGGCCAAGTGTAGCATCTCTTTCCCCACCCTGCTCCTTCACTCATTCTAGAATATTTCGTGGTTAAGAGCATGGACTCCAGGGTCAGACTGCCTGAGTTGCGTTCCTGGCTCTGTTACGTGACCTTGGGCATGTTACCTAACGACCTCTCTGTGCCTCACTTCTTCATCTTTGATATAGAAATCAAAACAGATCATTGTAAGGATGGTGTGAGGATTAAATGAGTTAAAACATGTAAAAGGCTTAGAACAGTGGCACATCTCAAACAGCACAGACATCCTCGTGACTCTTTATTGCATTTCTTCTTACCCACGCATTTAGACCGATAACTAAATAGGCAGCTGAGAGGGGAGGGCAGCCGGAGTAATAATGGTCCGCAGTCAGCATCACTGGAAAACCAGAGAGGAGCTGCCAGGACACCCTCTCGCTCTTATGGAAAGTCATCCCCGGGGGAGGGGGGAGGGAGAGCTGCCCCCCCCCCCCCCCCCCCCCTGCCCCTTAGACCCCATGCTGGTGTTGTCTTGCCCTCTGCTCAGACGGACAGCCAACAGCACCCCGTCCAATACTTAGAGCTCAGGCACACCTGGCCACAGGCACAGGTCTCTACTTTATGTATTTCAATGGATTTTTAAAAATCTGTATCAAAATTGTTTATGAGTCACCTAAGAGTCACTCGGATCTGTAAGGTTCTATAAGGCACAAACAACAGTCTCACTCGGCAGAGGTGACCACGTTCACTTGCCATGACAGATTTTTCTGGTGCCTCTGGCCACCCTCCTAGGCGCAGCCTTCCCTCCCTCCCCTTCCATAATCCCCATGCCATTCTAGTTAGATGAGAATGGACATGACCTCGTGAAAGCATTGACATCCAGTGGTGAGCCATTTAGTAAACTGTAAACTGTGATTTTTTTTCTTTGCATAACGTTTTATTCTCTCTGGAATTGATGATGGTCCTTTCGGTTGTTCACTTAATTTTCTATGTACTTAGAAGGAATTCAGTGGCTTCTCACTTTATGACAACTGACAACTGCCACTTCCCTATGTGCCGGGCACCCTTTAAGTACTTTCCGTGTGTGAACTCACTCAGTCCTTACGATAGCTCTCAGAGCTGTACACTCTATGATCTCGTGTTATAGATGAAGAAATTGAGGTACAGAGAAGTTAAGTGACTCTCCCACGATCCCAGAGCAAGGAAGTGGCAGAGCCAGGATTTGAACCCAGGCTCTTCCCACTGCAGGGTCTGTGCCCACCTGGCCCCTCCTGGCCCCTGGGAGCCCATCTGTGCGCCGATCTCCTCCAGGCCCTTCCTTGTGCTCCTGCTGATTTCTGTCTCTATGGCCAGACTGTAAGCTGGGTGAGAGCAGGCCCCGTGTCCTGCTCCTCTGCAATGCTAGAAGCAGGGCTTACCCAGCAGATCCTCCTGCGCTGGGCGGGGCGGTCCTGCCTTCAGCTGCCTACTTGTCCGCGTGTTCGTCCACCACGGGCCTTACAGGTGGGAGGTGGGGCAGGGAGCAGAGCTGGTGTGCTTACAGCTGGGCCTACAGAGGCTCGGAAAGGCCAAACAAGTGCCTCGAGGCCTCGCTGTCGGGGTACTCGGGTCTGAACCCCCTCCTCTGGCTGCAAGCCCAGGGCTGTTCCTAACAGGCTAGGCTGCCTCCTACAGACACAGACACATGCACACCACACACGTCACACGTACAAATAGCCAAACATATAGATACGTTATTCACGTATGCTAATTAGGAACCCGCATTTCCACAGTGCATGTAACAGACACAGACAGACAGACGTGCTTGCGTTTCGTACATCCATCCGCACACACAGGCACACACACGTCCACACGGGATCCGCAGGCATGCCGGTTATATATATATGCATTACAGCCACAAACGTGTCGACACGGAAACACATTATATACGCACGTGTTTTATTTACAGACACAAACCCAGCACGTTATATATTCACACACACATGGACTCACATAGCCTACACACATACGGCGCATAAACACACACATGTGGAAATATATGTATACACACATAAACATACGACCCGCATTTGCATAACACACTAACGCATAGTCACACAGATATGTGCCATACTTTTCACACATTAAAACACACAGGCATCTGCACAAAACCCATACAAATAAACACACACAATATACACAGGCAAACATACAAGCACGTGGGCACATCCACAGATGTGAAAACATGCACAAACACAGCCATACTTACACGCGCGTGCACACAAATACGCGTGCACGCGAGCGTACGTACTGGCGGGTGCCCGCCTGGCCTGGGAGAAGGCCCATGCGTCCGGGTCCCGCAGCTGTCGGCTGACTTGGGGGGAGTGTGTTTCCCGACCTCCCGCTTGGGGTGCGTCAGAGCGTACCTCCCTCGGGCAGGGCTGGGCGGTGCCAGCCTTGTTGCATCAGTGGGGGGGGGGGCCGCGGGGGGTATGCAAGCCCTAGCCCATGGAGGGTTGAGGGTCCCCCAGACCTCCTGCCTTGCTCTGGAGCCCCACTTAGGGTTAGCACTGGTCGAACTCCCAGGGAAGGCCCAAGAAGCTGCAAGCTTACACTCTTACCAATGAGAAAATGGAGGCTTGCCCGGGAGGGTTGGATTTCGTGAAAGCCAGTTTAAGGAGAGAGGGGATTTGAACTTGAGTCTGTGAGAAGCTAAAGCCACCCCACTACACCAATCCACACCTGGGAGTCTAGGCTTTCTACACCTGCGGCTATGCGCACAGTAGGGTGCTGAATTGGTGCACATGGATCTGAAGGGTAGCAGCACTCTAGGTCCTGGCTCTGGCAAGTGGTTGGCGGGCTACAGGGAACCAGTCCCAGAATTCTGAGGCAGTGTAGGCCTCCTGTGTGTTTGGAGACCTTGCCCACGTCCCCCCCAGCCCAGAGGTCCGGCCCAGGGAGGCCCGCTTACCCAGAGGGCCCCGAGGCTTGGTCCCTTCTTCCATCCCTGGGCTTCCTTCCCTGACCTGGTCTCCCCGCCACCACCAGCGCTCCCAGACGCATTCCTCTCCCTCAGACATTCATTTCAAGGGCTCGGCAATTTCTTCGCCGGATTTGATTTGCCGCTCAGGCATTTCCTCGAGTGGCCCCTCGGTGTTTGCCCTTGTCCAGATGGCATCCAGATGCAAACATCCCTCCTTTCCCACCAGCTCGGGCTCCTCAGCTGGGGGAAATTAATCCTCAGCCCACCTCACACCCCCCTCCCGGCATCACTAGCTTTGTTTCTTGGGCCTGAGGTCAGGGCTCAGGCTAACACCTCTGCCTGCTTCTCTCTCCAAAGCCAGGGCCTCTGGCTGACCTGTTATCGGCCTCTCTCTCGGCCTTTGTTCAGTTTAACAGGTAATTGCTCTGTGAGCCAAAGCAAATGTCAGCATGATAATGAGGGTGATACGATGCAGTTGCGGCCCAGGCCAGAAGGGGGAAGAGCGGGGGTGTGTGATTGTGTTCAGGGAGCAGGTGACGAGTGCCCTGGAGCTCCAGTGGGGGTCCTGAGAGATGACTGAATCCAGTGAGGACACTGAGGCACAGAGAGGGGAACAGGTAACAGTTGTGCTCACGGTTATGGGCCAATGTCTGTGGGCAACAATACAGAGACCAGCCCACGTACTCCTGTGAGCAAGCAGGGTGTGATTATTTTCATTTTACAGATCCGGAAACTGGGGCCCAGGATGGAGAGAAAAACTAACCAGAACAACCACCTATGGAATAATTTCATTTGCCAGGCAATAACAGACGGATAGGCTACCTTATCTCTGGGAAACTTTGAGAGCTGGACATAATTGTCCCCATTGTATAGATGGGGTAACTGAGGCTCGGAGAGGCTTAGTAACTCACACAAGACCATGTGGCTACTTAAGTGGCAGAACTGGGCTCTACACCAGGCTTCCAAAGCCCATGGGGCCTCCTGTGTGGCCCAGCTGGGTCGGCAGCAGGGCAAGGCCTCAGGCACGATCTCTAGAGCCCTGTCCCAGCACGGTGACAGCCAGCCTGGTGGGAAAAATCTCCAGGAGCCTGGGGGATGGTCCTGGGTAAGAATTCCTGTGCCTGGGGAAGCCTGACGGTTCCTCAGAGGCCAGGCGCCAGGCCTCCCAACTCTCTGTCCAGTGCTGGACTCTCGACCCGGTGATAGGACCCGCAGAGGCCAATCCCCAGAGGGATGGCTCTCCACTGGCCCAGGAGCGGAGGGCAAGGCCCTGCTGATCTCTGCTCAGACCCTCTGCTTCCCCTTCAAAGTTAATATTTACACACCTTCTGTCCGCCCTGCCGTTGTGATGCTGCCGCGGACATCAAAGTGGCCAGGAGGGCTTCCCTGGTCCTGGGCTCCCGAAATCCTTTTTTGGGCTCCAGGTGGGCCCACTGGCCTCCAGCCAGCCAGAATGATGGGGCAGTCGTGTTGTGCCCAGATGGACTTTACTCTTTTTCCATTGTACATAGTCAAGCTTCCTTGACAGAAAATGGGGCATTTGGCTCAGGCTCAAGGCTACGGCACAAGCATTTCCTAGAACCCCTGGGCATCGGACCCCAGAGGTGTGAGGAGCAGGGGGCAGGGGGGGCAGGCTGTTGCCCAGCTGAGCCTCAGGCAGCTGTGGCGATGCCCATGAGTAGGACCTGCCTGGTAGTACCAGGTGGTCCTGAGGTGTGTTGACTGAGTCAGGTGGGCACAGCGGTCCCTCTGGTCTCCCCAGCCCCAGCAAACACCAGAGCTGGACACACAGGGTAAGTTAGGGACAGGGCTGGAACTTCTCACCTGCCTGCCTCTTCCAATACCTCCTCCAGGTGGCTTCCCAGCTTGCTGAGCCCTGAGTACCCCCATTGGCTAGACTCTCTGCTCTTCCCACTCCCTCCCTCCCCACTATCAGTTATTATTCCTTCTGGACTGGAAGTGAACTTGGCTTTGCAGCAGAAGGTTGGGCAACCCGAGGAACCCAGACTCTCTGAGCTGGGCTCTTCCCCCAGAGGAGGGTCAGAGGCGCTGTTTTCACCTGGGAGCTGGGCTGACCTGGAAGCTCAGAGCGCTTCAAGGAAGACCCCCTGCAGTTACTAGTCCGGACAGGCTGGCCAGACCCGTGCCCTTGGGGTCCTCAGGTGGGTGCTTCCTGCTGGACGTGTGTGGGTAAATGTCTGAGAGTCACAATGATGGCCAGGGAGAAAGGACACCGTCAGCAGCTGCACGTTGGTGGCCAGGTAGCCTGGGAAGGGACACCATGGCCGGAATGCCAGGTCTTGCAGGTTAATGTTTGACTTGGAGCCATGTGTTTTTCCACTGGGTATTTTTATCCTCTGTGCCTGGCAGTGGGCAGCCGGGCACCCTCCTCTGTGGGCAAAGGAGGGGGGGGCCCAGGTGGGGCTGCCCTGGGCAAGGCGGGGCTGCAGAGAGGCCAGAGGGGCTGGTTTGGGGGTGAGGGGCAGGGGGGGGCGGGGGAACAGGAGGGGCCGTGCTTTCTATCTCAGCTGTGTGCCTGGTCCCACAGAGCCCGGCCCGGCCCCTGGCTCCTCTTCCTGGAAGGACAAGTAGAGGTAAGGGGAAGACCAAGAGAGCTTCCGGGAGTCCACAGCTTTTCAGGAAAGAGTTACCCTCCTTGGTAACGAATCACTCTCAGATCTCGGACAACCACAAGTTAGAGATTTCGCCCTTCTGGAGACACCTTGGTCTTATTCAGATGGTGGGAGTAAGTCAAAGTTGATGGGCCCCACCGCCCAGGACTATCAGATGGGGAACATAGCCCTGCTCCCAGGGAACCCCCAGTCTAAGGAATGGAGGCTGTGTCTTAGGACAGAGCTTTGTTCCTTTAGATCCAGGAACCTAAACCTGAATTAAAGACACCCACTGGGTCACAGAGCACTGGGCTTCCCAAGCCCTCACCATCTCTTGGTCTCCCTCCTTGGCAGTGGGGAGTCTGACCCGAGCTGGCTTTAGAAGGCTGTCTACAGCCCAGTGGCCAGAGTCCTTCTCACCCCTGTCGGGAGGTGTGGGAGAGGGAGGCCCTCGAATGTGCTCAAGCTAGAGCCAGCTGCTGCCACAGTACCCTCTAAGCAAAGCCAGCTTCTTTCCTGTCCCTGCTGAGAGCTCCAGATGGGCTTTCAATTTATGCTTGAGTGGGTGGGAAGTGGGTCCCCTGCAGACCTGCCCACCAGCCGGCTCCCCAGCTCACCAAAGGCCGCCCTGCCCCGCTGCTCAGCAGCACGGGTCTGAAGCAGGCCAGGCAAGCCAGGCAGGCCGGCCCCCAGCCCCGGCTGTTTCTCAGGACTCCCTGAGGGGCTTGCCCGGGAAGGAGTAAGACTGCAGGAAGCCACTTATCTCTGGCTGGCCCCATGAAGGGCTTCCTGAATGAGCAAATGAAGGTCCCCAGATCAAGGTGGGATAGGGGGCCTGCTGGAAGAACAGAGATCTCCGGGGGGGGGGGGGTCCCAGTTCTCTCACTGTCCCTGCATGATTGCCTTGAAGTGGGGTGTAAGAGCAGGGCTGGGACAGAGATTCTCAGCCCCGCATAGGGAGAAGGGCCCATTCGTTGGTCAGCAGCAGGGCCTCAAGGCTGTCTCCAGCTGTGATGATCGCTCTTTCCACTCCCAGCTGAGCTTCCTGTAGGTCTTCGCTGTCCACTGCACCCTAAATCCCCAGCCAGCTCAGACTTGGCCACCTCTCTGTAACCCGGTTTATGCCAGGCACTGGGCTAGGGCCATTTCACCCACAGGCCTCCCTCACTACAGCCTGGGTGGTAAATCTCTTTATCTCCATTTTACAGATGAGGAAACTGAATAGAAGCATCATTAAACAATTAGCCCAAGGTCACATGGCCAGCCAGTCAGTGGCATAGCTAGGATTTAAACCTCAGTCTGTCTGACTCCAAATCCAGCTAATTGAGAGATCATATCAGCCATGTTTCCTGTGTATTTTAAATCCCAGATTTCTTATCGGCTCTCTCTGCCAGAGCCCTTCCCCAGAGGGTTGAATATCACTGGCTCCTACCACCCACTATCTCATATTTCCCGCACCAGGAAGTCCTTCCTGGAGTCTAACCTGGGTGCCTCCTGCTGTCTCTTACCTGAAATCAGGGAAAGTGGAACAAAGATGGCCCCTGCCCCATGCCCTGTCTTTGAAGACTGTGTTCCATGGGACTGTGGCATTTCTCTGGGGCTCCGAAGTGTGGATTGCTTCTGGGGGCAGAAGCAGGAGTCCCAGACCCTGGGGAGGAAGGAGGAGGGATTCTCTCGGGCCACCTCCCAGAGGAGACTTGGACGGTGCCTGCAGACCCTTCCATTTCCTACTGAGTGTGGGACAGGTGAAGAGTGAGCTGGGATGAAGGCAGGGACTGTGAGCCCTTCGGGGGGCAGGCGGGGGGTGAGGTCCGTGGCTTCTGATGCTGATGAATTCTTTGGGGGAATTTGAGGCTCTGCCTCTGGCAGCACCAAGAAGTCCCGGGATCCGGAAATCCCCAAGTGGCCCTTGCACCCCTGCAGAGGATGAAATTGAGGGGAAAGGACACAGGCTTGCACCCATTCCCTGAAATGGAGGCATTCAGTTCCTCATCGGGGTGAGAAGGGAGGGGGAATTCCAAAGACCCCGCTCCAGGGCTCTGGCACCAGACCCAGATCTTCCATTTCTTAGAAGCTTTCTGGGAGAGCCCTCCTGACTTCTGGTCTTTTCTGACTGAGTTTGGCAGGTGGGCCAGAGCGTGACCACGATGGGAGATGCCGTAGACGGCACGCAGTTCAGCTTCTATGGCTCCCCTGCCTGGGAGATTGGGATGGAGAAAGCCCCTTGCCCCTGAGCCCACCTGAACTGCCTTTCTCAGGCTGCCTTGCCCTCAGAGCCCCAGGCAGGACCAGAGCCGGCTTCCTGCGGGCCACACCCACTCGAGAAAGGCGAGAAGCCCACCACCACTGTGGGGAGAGGAGCATTGCCCACCCACCTCCTCCTGTAGGCATTCCAGAGTCCCCTTCCCTCCCTGGCCGGAGCTGGTTTTCTCTGCCCTGGGTTGGGGCCCATGAGAAATTCAGAGCAGGGGCAGACAGAGGCCCTCAGGATGGCAGACACAGTCTTGTCCATGGGGTATAAGCAATAATAAAAGCTAACATTCCTTAAGCACCTCCCAAATGGGGCGCTTTATATAGATTAACCCATTTAAGCCTCACAACCGCCCTATGACGTCAGGATAGCAGTCCCCCCTTACCCAGGGGGGAATACCTCCCAAGACCCCCAGTGGATGCCCGAAACCACGGACAGCACTGAAGCCTATATACACTATGTTTCTTCCCACACGTACATACCGATGATAAAGTTTAATTTATAAATTAGGCACAATAAGAAATGGACAACAATAACTAACAATAAAATAGAACAATGTAACCACATACGGCTATCAAAAAGTTACATGAATGTGCTCTCTCCCTCAAAATATCCTATCGTACTTACTCACCCTTCTTCTTGTGACGAGTGAGAGGATAACGTGCCTACATGATGAGAAGAAGTGAGGGGAGTGGCGCAGGCATTGTGACACAGAGGTAGGCTGCTGTTGACCTTCTGATCCCATGCCTGAGGGAGGATCACCTGCTTCTGGGCCATGGTTGACTGCGGGTAACTGAAACCGCAGAAAGCGAAACCGCGGGTAAGGGGAGAACTCCTCTACTATAATATCCACATTTTACAGATGAGGAAGCTGAGGCCCAGAGTGGCCGAGGAACTGGTTCGAAGTCTCACAGCTAGGAAGTAGGTTGGGAAGCCAGGCATTCTACCCCAGAGCCTTAGCTCTTGCCCTCTGCACCTGAAGAGCCTAATACAGTAGCCACTAAACTCATGAGACGAGAGATCTTCCCTGACTTATGGGGTTACAACCTGACAAACCCACTGTAAATGGGAAATACTACGAGTTGAAAATGCATTTAATACACCTAACCTCCTGAATATCATAGCTCAGGATGGGCTCAGAACACTTACACTAGCCTACAATTGGGTGAAATCATTTAACACAAAGCCTATCTGATAATAAAGTGTTGACTATCTCGTGTAATCTATTGAATACTGAAGGTGAGAAACAGAATGGTCGTATGGGGAAGAATCATTGTAAGTGTACGGGCTGTTTGCCCTCGCGATTGCGTGGCTGACTGGGAGCTGTGACTGCCGCTGCCCAGCATCATGAGAGAATATTCTACCACTTCTTGCTAGCCTGGGGGAAAGATCCAAGTTCAAAATTCCAAGTACAGTTTCTCCTGAATGCGTGTCACTTTTGCAGCATCATAAAGTCAAAAAATTGTAAGTTGAACCATCCTCAATCAGGAGCTTCTGCATTTAACTTTGCACTAAAATTCAATACAGCTAAACACTCAGTTCCTCAGCTGTATTAGCCACCTTTCAAGGGCTCGATAGTCACACGTGGCTAGGGACTACCATATTGAACATTTCCATCGTGGCAGAAAGTTCTTTTGGACAATGCCAGTCTACAAATTACTGCCTCTGAAGAATCAAGACGGAGCAATGGAAAATCATTCTTCAGTTGATAGACTAAAACAATAATTAACAGTATGATAATAATGGCTATAATTTACTGAGAGCTTCCTACGTGCCAGGCGCAGTGCCAAGCTCGTAATCTTTATCCAATCCCAGGCTCAGGAAGGTTACCCAGGGTCAGAGTAGTCAGGAAGTGAATTGAATCCAGGTCTGGGTGACCCCAGGCTGGTCCTTTCCCCCACTCCTGCTCCACCGTCCTGCTGTGTCCCCAGGAGTTCATAGTCCCTGGAGAAAAGAGGGGAGGGCAAATGCATGCATTTCACAAGACCAGGGATTAAAGAAATCGGCGCTTAATTAACAACATCACGTTTCCACAGGCCCACTGACCAGAACATTGCACTAATGAGGTCAAGGTCTTGATTTTGAGCCCTGTGAACATCACTTCACTTCACACAGAGAGAGGCTCTTTCCCTGCCCTAACGGCTGCATCCTGCCCCCAGATATTGTGATTAGAAGGCTGGGAGAGTGTGGCTGTTTCAGCAGGGCCCACGGCCTGCTATCAGAGGCTCAGCCCAGGGCAATTTGCTTCAGGCAGGGTGGGGCTGGAGAAGAGGGGTGTTAAATGCTGGCGGGTGCATGTCTTCTGGACAATAAATGGGATGGGAATGTCTTCCACTTCTGGAAAGGATGGGGTTAGCAGAAAGCAAGTTCTGAATGTGGAAAAAAAAAAAAAAGATGTAGCAGAAGATTCAACAGAGCTTCTGAGACTTGCTTCCTCTTAGGTAACACTTCGGGGGGCTATGCGGTTTATAGGGACTTTTAAGGGCTTGAGGGTGGGGAGAGCTACCTTAGTATCCCACAAGGATTGTTCTATTGTTGGGAAATTTAGCTCCAGTGATATGTCAACTCCCACGTGTCCTCTGGGGAGATAAGGCCCGGTGAATGGCAAGACCAGGCAGTTGAGCTGAGAGCTGGACCTTCTGGACAGAGCTGAGATAATGACGGCTCAGTGCCTACATGGGGCCAGATGTGTAATAGGTCTCAGGAGATGTTAGTTCATTCAGATGATCTCTCTCCTTTAAGCAACATTTCCCCGGAGCCAGCACACCACCAGGTTTGGGGGACTCTGGTTATGTAAGCCTTATGCCAAAAGCATGACCCAGTGACTGGCTGTGAGAGTCAGGGTAGACCAGGCTGTGCTGCAGTAACAGATGAACCCGTGAATCTCAGTGGATCCACGCCACCAAGGTTTCTGTCTTGCTCACACACTTTAGCCCAGGCAGATTGGCCGGGGCTCTGCTCCACATAGCCGGTTAGGGACCCCGGACGTTGGATATATCAAATTTCAACACGTGGCTTCCACGGTTGTGCCCGCAGGGACAGAAAAGAACAGGAGAGCTATGTACTGGCTCTCTAATGCTTCAGCTCAGAAATGACAGACAACATCTCCATTCACAGCCTACTGGCCAGGACTACTCTTGTATTCCCATCTGATGGTGAGGGGGCCGGGGAGTGGTGGGAAGCACATGGGCCCGTGGTGAGTAATAACTGCCTCTACCACTCCACCACTCTCCCTCTCAAGATCCCATTTTCCTCTCCTATAAAAGAACTCTGAAGGGTCTTTTAGCTCTGGGGTTCCAGGTCTCCATGGAATGTTATTCCACAGACATTTCTTAGGTGTCCTACCAAAATGTGGACGGCGCTCAGTTGAGTTTGACCCTCCTCTCTCAGAGGTGGATTTGATTTGTTTTAAAACAATCAAAAGTTATTTGACGACCCAATTTAAAAAGGGACAAAAGACCTGAATAGACAGCACATCAAAGAAGAGAGATATCTAAATGTATGAAATAGACATGAAAAGAAGCTCAATGTCATTTGTCATTAGGGAAATGCAAATTAAAACAATACCAAGAAATCATAGCATACCTAATCAAATGGCTAAAATTAAAAAAAAAAAAAATTTGACAATATCAGTTGCCGGCGAAGATGTGGAGCAACAGGAACTCTCATTCGTCACTGATAGAAATGCAAAATGGTACAGCTGCTTTGGAAAAGAGTTTGGCAGTTTCTTATAAAACAAAAATACTCTTATCATATGATCCAACCATTGCACTTCTAGGTGTTTCCTCAACTGATTTTACAACTTAGATCCACACAAAAACCAGCCCATAAGTATTTATAGAAGCAATTGATTCAGAATTAACAAAAATATCATTGCCAAAGTAACCAAGATGTCATTTAATGGGTGACTAGATAAGCCATGGTATATCGACTCAGTTTAATAGTATTTAGCAATAAAAAGAAATGAGCTATCAAGGCACACAAAGACATGCATGAATCTTAAATGAGTATTGCTGAGTGAAAGAAGCCAGTGTGAAAAAGCTACACACTGTATGATTCCGTTATATGACATTCTGGAAAAGGGGAAACTATAGAGATGGTAAACTGATCAGGGTGGGGGGTAGAGTTGAACTGATAAAGCACAAGAAGTATTTCAGGGTAGTAGGACTACCTGTGTGATACCGAAATGGTGAATACATGACACAGTGATTGTCAAAACCCCCAGAACTTAACAGTACAAAGAGTGAGCCTCAATCTATGCACATTAAACAAACAAACAGACAAACAAACAAAAAAACACTTAGGAGATTGGGAGGTCATAGGACAGAACGTTGAACATGACAAAAGAATCTAACTGTTTTACAAAAATTTTAAAACCACCTCACTGAAGGGAATGGGAAGAAAGATGCTAAGTCACTCTGGAAATCAGTGGAGTCCATAAGAGCAAAGACAAAGGAACAGCATGTAAGCACTGTACTCTAGTTGATCAGGTTGTTTCCCATAGAAATACAGGTTAGCAATCTGACATAATATACATGTATACTGGAGTTGAGCAATTAAGGAAATGGATAGCAGATGGTGGAAGCCAGGTTTCTCGCTGTTGGAATGAAAGGTTACAGACAAGTTAAGGGGAGAAGGCTAGAATGATCATGTGGTAATAGAGTTGGGGCCATGTATAGCTTAATATAGATACAGATGTTTACACAAGCAATACTAATAGAAATGTATATATACATGGGTTAGTATACACACATGTATTTCCTTTCTTTGTCAACTGGGAGGGTCTATAAGCAACTCTAACCCAATACCGATAAGCACACCTAGCACTCAGATCTTGGTTTCTATACCCCAGGGCTCCTTGTAGTAAAGGCTGATTCTGGGACTGGGGCAGGAAATATACAAGATGAGCCCAGAGTATCTCGTGGTGTCAGAAAGTAAGGAAGTGCTCAAAAAACCCCAAAGGAGCCAACTAAAAGGAATCCCAGTGGCCAAAGATGGAACAATTTGAGAAATGAAATAAAGTATTTTGGATTATAACTTGAAGTATAAAATAAATCTCCATGAGTCCATACTGATATAAATAAATGGTTGAATAAATAAATGTGAACGAGGAGACAAATCTCCTATGCAAAATTGAATTCCAAATAATTATGTAGATGTTTCACTCTCAAGGAGGGAGAACATAGCTCCTCAGCCCTTCCGTGTAAGCTCTGCATAGTGACTTCCTTCCAAAGAGAACAGTATGGAAAGAGCTGGAGCAGGGGGTGGGGGTGGGGGGGAGTATCTTTAAAGTGGAGAAAACTGACAAACACCACCTCAGCCAGATGATCAAGGTCAATATCCACAGCAATAAGTTATGTTGGTGATTTGTACCCTTGATATGATGTGAGGAAAATGGTACTTTATCTCTGTATTCTTCCTTCATAAACTGCTAACTCAAGCCCAATCATGAGAAAAGCACCAGACAAGTCCTAACTGAGGACATTCTACAGAAACACCTGACCAGTACTCCTCAAAACTGTCAAGGTCATCCAAAACAAGGAAACGAGGAACTGTCACAGCTAGGAGGAGCTTAAGGAGACGTGACAACTAGATGTAACTCAGTATCCTAGATGGGATCCTGGAAAAGGAAAAGGATATTAGTAAATCTGAAAAAAGTATGGACTTTAGTTAATAATAATGTATCAATATGAGTTCATTAATGATAACAAATATACCATACTAATTAAGATGTCTACTATAGAGGAATATGGGTGTGGAGTATATGGGAACTCTGTATTGTCTTTGCAATTTTTCTCTAAGTCTAAAAGTATTCTAAAGCGAGGAGTTTCTTTTTAAAATGTTACTTGAAATCAAGTTCAAAGAATAATTGGATTAAATTGGGTAAAGAAAAAAAGTTTGATTCTGATGTGATGAGTTTAATTGACTTTAAAAGTACGTGTGAGTGAATCAAACCACAGGAAGCCGGGCAAGAATGCTCTAAAGGCAGGGGATGCTTCAGGGTGGATTCATCACAGCTGAAGCCACTGGAAGGAAGGGGCCCACGGCACTGGGATAGGGCAGAGACAAATACTTGCTTTCTGGCCTTTTCCACGTTGTACCTGTTGATAGAAATAAAATGTAAATCAAAAACAAGAACAAAAATGTACCGAGTGAGCAGCATGATCAGAGTAACTACTCTCTTCTGAGGTAAACTTTTTGAAGGATAACCTCACTCGCTTACTAAAACCCCACCGGAACCCTTTCTGACCCCACCTAACAGAGAACGGGTTGCTCCTTGTTCCCTGGGCATGCGGGTGGGCGGACAAGGTGGTGCAGGGGACAGAGCTTGGCCCACAGACCCCCGGCCCACTCGCCGGCTGTGTGACCTGGGAGAATAGCCAGCCTCTCTCAGCCTCCGATTCATCCTCGCTGATGCGGGGCCGGAAATCCCCACCCACCTGGTGGTGGTGGTGGTGGTGGGAAATTGGAGAGCATGTATGCGAGTTAACAAGGCCTTCAGTGAATGCTGGCGACTACTAGCGGAAGAGCTGGAGGGCAAGTAGATTAATCCAGATGGACTGGACTGGGTTGTGTAGACTATGAGAGAAAAGAAGGCCTTGTTGACTGGGCTGGAACGGTTGAGGGGTGCGCTCCTGATACAGGAGTGGCAGGAGAGAACACAGGAAGCAGATGGAGGGGCAGCCCCAGCAGCAGGGGAGGAGGAGGCCTGGAGGGGCCAGGGAGGAGGCTCTGAGGTGGGCCGGGCCTCCACACCCTGGTGGTAAATCCCTCTAATGTTTGTCAGCCTCAGTGACCTCTTTAGTGACCCTGGTAACTTTTAAACCAAGAAAAAAGGGGATCGATGGTTCATCTGGAGAAAAAACGTGGACCAAGACTAGAACCTGCACTAGAGCCAGAAAAGGGCCCCTGCTCTGAATGAATCTAAGGAACAGCTCAGGGATATTTCTGCTGGGAAGGCCTGAAAGGACAGCCTGTTCCCTGAGTCTGTCAGAGGCCTTGAGCCTCAGGTGGTCCAGTCTACCCTTCAGATAGGGAGGGGCTCCCCCATTCTGAGGAACAGAACTGTGCCTCCACTCCTAGAGTGGGCAAGAGCAAAGGAGGGGGCTGAGGACAGGAGCTGGGTCTCCACCTTCAGACTGGTGGAGGCAGTCTGCGGGCAGGGGCTGGTTCTCTCCCACACGCTGGGGGCTCCTCGGGAGCAGGGCTGAGTCTTCTTCCTCAGAATCCCGCATGGAGATCTGCCCCAGTGCATTCTGGGGCTGGGGGGCAAAAGCTCCTTCTTCCTTGAAACAGTGCCCTCCACAAAGCAGGTCAAAGGGCCAGGGCTAAAAGAAAACAAGGAGGAGATTTTTGTTGTTCTGCTACTTTCCATAATTTCAAAACACGTTTTTCCTGGCCTGTGAGAATTTGCCTCCCTTGGGCCATGCCAGGCCCTTGGTTGGGTAGCAGCAGGAAATCGCCAAGGACCTGGTTCTTGCCAAAATAAATCCCTCTCCCGACCATCGTGGCCTGCAGAGCTGAGGCAGGCCCACCCAGCCCTGCATGGCAGGGTCTTCCCGGGGCCGCCAGGCTGAGGCCATGGTAAATAGTTTAACCGTGTTTATGTAGCAGTAATATGCGTGTTACCTTTCACAGCAACCGCATTCCAGAGGGCAATCGCGGGTGATTTACCTCGTCCCTAGCGGCCGCCAGTCCCCGCAGTGGGTGGGTGGCCTCTGGGGCCCAGCTCTGCTGTCCCAGGAGGGATGTTTTTTAAAAAAGCTGCCCCTACCTGGCCGTGCCCCACCATGTGTGTGTTCTCAACCTGGGGATTCCTCAGCAGCTTCCCCAGGGGCTTCTGTGGAGTCTGACGGGAATTGTCAGGGGCCACACCCTCCCCTCTTCTCGCCTCTCAGGCCAGAGCAGCCAGGGTTTGGAGCTTGCCCATCACGTTCATGGAGATGGATGGATACAGGCCCCAACCCTGTTCTCCGTACTAGCCCTGGCGCCCGATGCAGCAGCAGCCCCCAGCCAGGGTACTAATAACAACTCACCTTTGTCGAACCCTTACTAGGTACCAAGCACCGATTTCCATGCCTTGTAGCCTATGAAGGAGGTGCTGTCGTGAGCCCCTTTTACAGACAATAAAACTGAGGCGAGGAGAGTTTATGGAACTTGCCCAAAGACGCAGTGAGTGAGGGGCAGAGTCTGGGAGCCTGAACTCCCAGCCACCACGCTACTCCCCCTGTCCCAGGCCGTGAGCAAGTCTGGCTCCTGGATGGGGCGGGGTGACTGGCTCAGAGATGAAGTCCAAGCAGCAGAGGATGGCCCCTGTGCATGCCGGTACTCACCAAGTGGGCACGGGTGCCTCCCGCACAGAACATGCACAGTGTCCCCTGCCATGTGCGCACACCCCGGATGTGTGCATATTATCTGCACCCACAACCAGACCTGCATACTTCCCCTAGATCTAGATCTAGATCTTCACCCTCTATATGCGAGTTCACCCTGTACACGTGTGTTCCTCACACATGCATTCCCACAAGGACACGCACACACACAGGTGTGCATATAACGCGTGTGTGCAGGGAGTATGTTCTGCCGCTTTGCTCACCAAGAGCATACTTCCTTTCTTTGACCTTCGAGCTAAGTGTCAGCCCTAAGACAAACGGCAGGAGTCAATGTCCTCTTACCTCATGTGTTCGCTCAACCAATATTTCCTGAGGACCCACTGTGTGCGGAACCTTATGCTAGGGACCGTGGTGGCAGGCGCAATCTGAGGCTCAGCCCAGCCCCTTAGGGACACCTTATGCAGGGCAGAGACAGGCCAGGAGCTTGTGGACACAGTCATCCCTGTTGCCAAGGGTCCGCCTGGGGGGATGCAGGCTCAAAGTAGGCAAGAGTGTGCTCCTCTCTGGTGACGGCATACCTGCCTCCGGAGGCCAAGCTACCTGCCAAGTTCTGGGCACCCACAGACCTTGAGCTTTCCTGCAGGCTTGAGGTCTATGGGTAGCCCAGCTGTGGACTCTGGATATGTCTGGCAGGGCCCAGAGCCTCTCCCCAGCATCCTCAGAGTGGAAGCAGCAGCACAGAATCTCTGAGCAGCCAGGTGGGTATGAGTCACCAAGCAGGCCCAGCACTGCCCGCCCGCCTGCCTGCCTGCCTGCCATCGCAGCAGTGTGCTGGCCTGGCCTTGTCCACACGGCTTCCAAAAAAGTCCATAGCATGAGCCTTCCCGAGGCCTGGTCCTTCTGTCAGCCCTGCCGTGCCCTGCCCTGTACTGTGGGTTGCGTGGGCCCCACTGGGCCATGAGGGGCCAGACCTTTCACATGGTATCTACTACCCAAGTGCCTTCCAAGAAGAACCAGGAGCTGGGAGCCCGGCAAACAGCCTACTGGCCAGGACTGGCCTCATGAATATGAGACCCGAAGGGCCCACGCGTAAGAAGGCCCCGAGGTTGGCTTACAGCTCTACTGCTGCCATCTTGAAATTCTTAATAGTTTTGAACAAGGGCCTGGCAAACTGTGTAGGCCGCCCTGCCACTGGCTGAGGCCTTCTGTGGGTGAGCCTGGTGGGGCCCTGCCCACTCCCCACCTTCCTGCTGCTCTGTGTGCCCCTCGGCCACCCTCTGCCCCTGCTAGCCCGACCTCCCGCCCTGGGCTGGCCCTGGCCGCTGGGATGTGGGCGGCTGTGGTTTCCCGGCGCCCACAGCGTGGCCGCAGTGTTTGAAGATGCACTTCAGTGGTGTCCTCAGACTGTGTTCCTTCTGTCGCCCAGCCTGCGGTCACCCTTGCCAGCTCCCACCCCATGGTTGTTTGCCAGCTGCCGCCCAGGCCGTAAGGAGCTGGGAAGGGGGGGCCCTCAGTCGGTAGCACACTCAGCTTCTGGTTCAGAGCCCACGCAGAGACCACTCAACCCCAGCCCCACCCCGATGGCCACCAGCCGTAAGCTCTCTTGACCTTGGTTGCCTTAGCTGGAAAGTGGGGATCAAGACGTTTTCCCAGTAGCACTGCTGGGAGGCTCCCTGGTGACACCCAGGGAGCACGGGCAGGAAGCCTGGCACAGAGTGGGGGCGAGGAGAGCATTTAGTTTCAGCTGCTTAGTAGCTCAGCATTTACCGAGTGCCTCTGCAAAGCCGAGCCAGCCAAGGAGAGGCCCCTGCTGCAGGAACTCCCGGTCGAGGTGGGGTGCAGGTGGGCGGCCGTAGGCAGAGCTAACAGCTTAGCTAGAGCGCAGACAGAATACTGGGGTGCGAGCTGGAATGTGGGGGGAGACCAAGGCCGAGCAAGAGGCTGTGACTTGCCTAGACCAGGACTCAGGAGTCTTGTGTCTTCACCTACCAGACACCCCGGGCTGACAGGCTCTGCCGTGTCTCTGGTTGCTCAGAAGGGACACCAGTCCTGCTTCTCTGCAGCCGTGTGCTATGTGAATGGGCTGTGTTCCGCGCGGTCCGTCTTCAGGGCACAAGTTGAAGTCTTCTTGGTGGGTTGTGGATGTCATCTGTGCCTCTGCCCCCCTCCCTTCCGACCATCACTGAGAGCCTCCTGTGTCCCCAGCACCCGCAGAGGCTCAGTGACCGTTTGTGGGGCATACCACAGCAGTCCCCAGGGGACGACCCCAAGCCAACAGCCAGCCTCCTTGGAGCAGTGACGGAGAGGCCAACGCCCCTCCATTTATTTCCACGCCCCAGGGTCCCGGGCACCCCCGCGGGGAGTCTGAGCCTCCTCCACAGGAAAGCGATAGCCAGCTGCGGCGTCTCTGTGCGCACCACCCCTTCCAACACTCGGACCCTCCTCCTGCCCATGTCTTAAGGCCACCCCGTCTTCCAGGGGCCCAGCAGGCCCCGAACAGGGTTTGGCAAGGACAAGTCTGCCACGGGAATGGCTAATTGAAAGCAAAGAGTTGAAATGAGGGCCCAGTGATAAAGGGAGAACCTGGAGGCCACTAAAGGGAGTTTGGGCAGGGCCGTGGCCCGGCTGGCCTCATCTTTAGCAGCTCACTCGGCTCGGGTGCGGAGAGGGGCTGCGGGAGCCATGGCAGACAAGAAGGAGCCACAATAGTCCAGACACCCGCCTATGGGGGCCTGAACTCTCTGGATGGGTGGGGAGCCCCCCAGAGAGGTTTGGAGCTAGAGCTTTGCCCTCCTGCCGGCTGCACCCCCACAGCCTGGGAGCATCCATCCTTCCCTCGGTGGGCTCCTAGTCCAGCCTGTGGTCCTCAGGGCGTGGAACTGTTCAGCCTGGGAATCAGGCGGTTGAGTCCCAGGTCTGCCCCAGGCTGCAGAATAGATGAGGTGTTTTTTTTTGTTTTTTTTTTTTTATTAGCTGTCCCTTGTTAACTCATAATTGCAATCATGTAACATTTAATAGAGACACAAAGTGATCCCCATCGCTGCCCCACAATCATTCATTAGCTAACAAGATGGAGTGGCTCATAAAAAAGGGCCCTTAAAAAAATTCTGGAGAAATGGAAAGCAGGAGGTGATGCAAGCCTTGGTTAACAAAGGCTGAGGGCCGGGAGGCGTGAGCGGGTGTGAGCAGAATAACCCAGCCCTGATAAGCCACAAAGCAGAGCCGGCTGCTCCCTCCTCCCTCTGCAGCCTGAGTCACAGAAGCCGGGGATGTGTTCAAAATCGAGCAATGTAATTAGCAGGTTGCATCATGCCCCTCGATTATAAATTACAACGGGCACAAAGAGGGAGGATGGAGGAGCAGGGATTATAGGGGTAACCCAATCCTGGTGCCCAGGAGGGGGGTGGGGGGGCCGGGAGCTACCACCCAGCCACTCAGGGACCCCAGGAGCCTCTGCCTACCCTGTCACGGGGCAGCGACAAGGCCTGCTCAAAGCCTGCTTTGTGTGGCCTGGGATAATGATTTACAAACTTGAGGAATCAGGAGGTGCGAAAAGAAGACGACCCTCTTAACCCAGCCATTGTCTACCCCCTACTGGAATGCCCAGCATGCCGTGCGCCCATGCACCTGTGCACACGGATGCTATTTGAGGATGGTCCAGGTGAGGAGCCCTCAGAGGGGCTGGGTCGATAAGATCTAAAGGGGCTGAGCAGGGGGTTTGGAGACACCGTCAGGGATGAGTGAGACTCAGCAAACAGAGAGGGGCTGCAGCGATCCGCTGAGGCTTCCCTCCGTGGATGAGGGTGGGGGGGGTGGGCAGGCATGGAACTCAGGGTTGATGACAGAGCCCGCTCTGTTCTAGGGGTCAGGGACCTGGATCAAGCCCAGGCTTTCCGCCAGCAGGCTGTGGGGGCCCAGACAAGCCATTTCTCCTCTCCGAGCCTATTTTCCCCCACTACAATCCATCAGCCGGCCATCGGACCAGGGCAAGTCATTTCCCGTCTCTGTGCCTCAGTTTCCCTACCAGGCCTTGCCAGAACTGGCCATGTGACCTGAAACAAGCTCACCTCCGTATAAATGGGGACCTCAGTTTCCCCATTTACAAAAGAGTGGTGACCCAGACCATCTTTCAAGTCTAACTTGAAGGATTCTTCGGGTCTAGGGTGAACTTTTTGTCTAAAAGCTAAGCTTCACAGTTAGCCAGTGAACCCGCACCTTGGAGACCGGGGAGACGGGGCCGGGCAGCTCGGCAACCTGGCCACCTGTGTGAATCAGAGCCTAGGGAGGCAGAGCGAAGTCAGAGCCCAGGCACGCAGCAGGCTCGGGCAGAGCGGGGCCCTGGTGGTACGGTTCCCCCGGGGCCCGGGGAGACACACCCTTCACTTCCTCCTGGGGGCAAAGAGTTGGCCTTTTGCTCTGGCCTTTGCAAACAGCCTTCACGCCGCAACATTTTCCTAGCAGCCCTATTCTTGGGCATAGGAAATAATCCCATTAACTTTATTATCTCTGCAGAGGAAGGACAAGGGTATAGATCTGCCCTTAAGCTCAATGAACGTGCTCTCTCTTGAAAGGAAAACCACAGAGCTGGGGCAACTTGCTCTGAACAAGGCCTGGCCCCGGCCAGAGTTTTATTCTCAGGGTAGAAGAGATAGCCCAGCTACCTCCTGAACGGGGGCCCTCAGCCACTCAGGGCCTCCATGTCTCCCCTCCGGGCCTCAGTTTCCTCAAATCTGAACTGACACAGAGCGACAGGTACTCTCGACAAGTAGGTGGAGGCTGGGATGGAATCCCAGTGACCACCGCCTTTCCTCAGACGCCAGTGCCGCCCTGCTGGCCTGTTGCCCAGGCCGCCAGCCTCAGCCCCCAGATCTCTTTGCCACTGTGCAGCCACAGGACCTTGTGAAAACCTGTGACTCTGAGCACACTCCGGCCCTGCTTAAAGCCCACCGAAGCCACCCCTCCCCAGGGTCCCAGGCCTGGTGCCTCCCTTCCTCTCCAGCTTCTTCCTCCTCCGTGTAACCCCAGTTCCTCTGAGTGGCGGGGCCCTCCCCAGCACACCCCAGGCGACTTCCCACCTCCACGCCTCCACACGAGCTACTCCCACCGCCCAGGTTACCCTTCCCCTTGATCAACTGAGCAGTTTAGATTCAGCCTTTAGGAACTCTGTGTCACCCCCTCCGAGAAGCCCTCCCCCACACGCCTCGGCTGTGCTTTCCCACCTGAGCAAAGCTCTATCTTCACAAGTGGAAGTCAGATTGAAAAGCCGTGTCTGTGCTGTGTCCTCACTAGGCCGTGAGCTCCCTTGGGGAGGAGGTGGGTGCCCCCCACTCAGGGCCCTGCGTGCAGACAGTCAGCGCTCAGAAGTATCTTCTTTGTTGAACTGCTGCCTTTTCCCACAAAGGGGAAGAGGCGTATGTAGCCTTGAGCCCCAGGCCTGGCGGGTGAAGTCTAAAGCCCTTGTTCATTCATGTATTCATTCATTCATTCATTCATTTGTGTAATCTGAATACATGTTATGAGCCAGGAATGGGGGAAGTACCAGACCAAAAATTTCGAACATTTCCCTGAAGGCACTTCCAGGCTCCCCCATGAGACCCTGAGCCCAGGGAGAAAGCTGTTCTTGAAGCTGTCCCCCAGTGTGGACAGACCCCTGGGGGGACAGTGGCAGCAGGAGGCCGTCCTGTCAGCTTAGCCCAGCAGGGCCTGCGCCTTATCGGCAGTGATCTCCTGGCTCTCTCAGTCAACAGAAGCTGGGTGTGAGGAAGTGGTGACAGAGAGGGGGCCATCTGGAGGCCTCTTCCCACCTGTCAGGAGCTCCCAGCACGTCCTCCCGTTGGTGAGGCAACCGTCCTTGTGTCTGCACCGCCTAGGCAGGTGACAACTCTGCTCCCATGTCAGGGTGACATTAGATCCCTAAGTCGTGACCTCACTCAGGCGTCTGTCCTTGGGTCCTGTCTGTTTCTGAGCTGAGAGCCAAAATATCAGCAGAGACACAGCACCTGGATACCCTTCCCAGAAATGCCAAACACAGAACAAGCATGGCATCCCCATTTGATCAGAGAGGAACCTGGGATTCAGAGACATGGACACACCTACCTGAGGTCACACAGCTCATGTGAGCCTACTTCAGCCTGTAAAGTACACCCTTTCTTTCTTTCCCCACCCTTGGGGGCCTGAGCCGTGCTTCATATTTGGTCTTTACCGTGTCCAGTGTTGGTGCAGGTGTGGGTGACAATAATACCTGCATCTATTAGGCACCGACGATGTACCCAGCACAGTTCCAGTTATTTTATTTACATGCATTCAACCATATTTATTGAGTGCAGGCACTGTTCTAGATGCTGGAGATATGGCATTAAGCAAAGCATACAAAGCCCTGAGGAAGCTCACATTCTAGTGGGAGAAGCAGAATAAGCCAAGAAGTGAGTAAACAGACAATAATCTAGGTGGTAAAAAGTAAATCGGGAGAAGGGCTGATCAGCAGAGGCCTTTGATTTGGTGACTTTTGAGCAAACCCCTGAAGATGCTGAGAGAGGAGCATGGGACTCCCTGGGGGACAAAAGTGCTGGGCAGAGAGGACAGTAAGTACAAAGGCCCTGGGGCAGGAACAGGTGTGGTGTGTTCAAGGAACAGCTAGGAGGCCACTGTAGTTGGAGCAGAGTGAGGGAAGTGCAGGGCGAAGGAAGTGAGGTACTGTGTCATTGTGTGTTAACTCATTTAGTATCACAACAATGCTGAGCACTGGGTACTATTGTTATTCCCTTTAGCTGATGAGGAACCTGGGGTACAGAGAAGGAAAGTAATCTGTCCAAAGTCACACAGCAGGCATGTAGCTCCGTCCTGATGATTTATGAGCATCCTTCATGGCCCAGAGCACTGGTTCCCAGTCCCGGGGATTAAAGAGAATCACCCAGGGAGCTCAGGAAGAATCCAGATCATCAGTTTCCTAATTTCAACAAAGCTGCCCAGGTGATTCTCACGGAATCTTCATGAGCCCAGCTTTGGTGAGCCATTGGGCAATGGCTATGGGCAGCCTGGAGCAGAAGAGTGAACACCCAGCCTGGAGCCTGACCTTAGTGCGTCTCTAATCTCTGAGTGGCTGCAGTCTCTCTGGACCTCAGTCTCTTCATCTGTGAAATGAGAAGACTGAACTCCATCAGTGAATTCCCCACACTTTTTAGCAGTAGAATTCTCCCTCAGTCAGGCCTTAGGGGGAGCCTGAGATACAAAACAGGTCAGAGGAGCTTTATTGGGGGTGGGGTTCAGCCCCTTGGCAGCCTCTAAAGCACGATTTATCCGGAGAGCATAGGCACATGGTCAGATAGCTTCGAGTTCCAGATATCCATGCTGGATCCTCTTCCCAAAGCCGTGGCCCCTGGAATGGGTCCCAATCCCCGGCGTGGGTTCTGTAAATCCTGTTTCGGGAGCACTCCAAGGAGCTTGCTCCAAACCCCGGTTCCTTGTCCTGGAG
This sequence comes from Neomonachus schauinslandi, assembly GCF_002201575.2. Classification (NCBI taxonomy): domain Eukaryota; kingdom Metazoa; phylum Chordata; class Mammalia; order Carnivora; family Phocidae; genus Neomonachus; species Neomonachus schauinslandi. The sequence goes on along the minus strand of NC_058410.1, from coordinate 106,368,167 downwards.
AGGTCTGCGTGCAGATAACGGGGTGGGGGGTGGGTGGAGAGGGGCCTGAGCTGGACACCAGCCTCTTTCAGCTTGCCAGGTTCCTCTGCCTGCTTGCCGTCCTTGCTGGGGAGGGGGGGAAGTGGCATGTCCTAAATGCTTGGGGTGATCCTTGGACCAGTGTTGGGGACAATACAGCAGGTGGCAGCCATCCAGCTGATGGGGGCAGGAATTTGCTTCTACACAAGTTGGGCCTCTGGCGTCTGGGATTTGCTCTCCTTCCTTGCCTTGGGATAGCAAGAACGCCTCCACCAGAGCAGGCCCTTGGCATTGGCCCAGTCCTTCCTGAGACTGCATCCTAAGGCACCCATTTCACAGATGAGGCAAATGAGGCTCGGAGAGATCTGCGTGGAATCACGTGGCTTACAAACATGGTGAGACCAATCCTCGGACCTCAAACCAAGAGCTTCACCTGCTAGAGCCAGAGTCCTCTTGGACAGGGGGAGACATGCACTGCAGAAGACAGACAGATAGATTCCTGACCTGACAGAGCCTGCACCCTAGAGGAGGACAACCTCAGGTTGAAGTCCTTCTATTCGTTCCTTCAATATCCAACACAGTCCCCTGCACCCAACAGGTGCTAAATAATTATTTGTGATACGCTTGCTTTGGAGTAAGAAGGGAAATGGGTTTCCTATCTGAGATGCCTTGGGCTGTCTTTGGAGTTTTAGCCTCCTCATCCGTAGGATGGGATAATAAATACTATTACCTCCCTGGCCTGGTTGAGAATAGGAAGCGGGTGTTGGAAATGGAGAAAATTCATGCAGGCACCTGCTACGTGCTGTGCTTCACGTCCAGTCCTTATGATAATACTGCATGATAGAAACGACTCTCCCCATTTTATGGAGAAGGATCCTGAAGGTTGGAGAACCAAACCTAGATCTCCTCACCAAAGCTCATGTTCTTCCCACTGCATCTGGCTGCCTCCCTATTATTGTCCCGGCACCCGGCGTGCGGTTTTGCTTCGTTTTGATTTGACTTGAAGTCCCCAAGTGAGACAGAGCAAGACTGAAATGAAGCCTGCCAGTCCCTCCCTTCCAGCGGCAAATAGCCAGGGACCCTGGGAAGAAAGGCCTGGATTTGTAACTCTGGGCGCAGAGACCCCTCTCTCTGGCCAGCACATGGAAATTACATGGATTCCTCAGCTTTTCCTCTATGTGTGTGGGGTGGGGAGAGGAGATAGTCCACAGGGTCCCCCTCCCCCCCAGGCTAGGTGCTGGCCGCTTTTGAGGGCCTCATCGGGATCCACGTTGAGGGCCTGGCTGTCAGCTCGAGAGTCTGAGAACCTCTGCCCTTCCCGACACAGCCATATGGGTGCTCTGGCCACCCACACGGGGCTGTGGCCTTGGACAGACAGAAGTCCAGGAGTCAAGAGGCTGGGCTTGATGGGAGGGCAGCTGGCTCCTGTGGGGAGACCTTCCTGAGCCCCCAGCGTGAGTCGGCTCAGTCCTGGCAAGGGAAGGGGCCCAAGGGTAGGCCCAAGCTCCTCCTAGGACCACCCCATGAGACAGAGGCTACTGAGCCCCTGAGAGCGCTGTGGGGCCAAGGGGGGGTAGTATTTTCTCAGCAGGATTTATGTGTGTGTGCGTGTGTGTGCGTGTGTGTGAGTGAGTGTTTAACAAGGAGTGGGGCCTGCTTGACTTCTGAGCCTGGAATTTATACAGCCCCTCGATGGCGGCTGCAGTTTATCTTGACCGAAAGAATAATAAACTCAGTTGACAGGATGATGTATTCAAAGCATCTTCCCGTCACAGCACAGAGCCCCCCAGCCCGCTGTTAGGATGTCTGGCGTGGTGGGGACCGTGTTATCGAGTGTTTAGCCCCCGTGGATTGTCAACAACGCATTGTTTGCAGGTTTGGGGCAAGGCGGAGATGGGCCGGGCTGGGGTGGGAATGGGGGTGTCTGGCCACACAGGCGGGTGAAAGGCTGGCCTCCCAGATGGGGTCAAAGAGGCGTCTGCCTTTGATGGAAGCTCGGAGACCCAACCCCTCCTCCCTGCCCTGATGTTCCCTTTTCTGCCTCAGAGAGAGTCCTCCTCACTGACCTCCATACAGGTCCCAGCCCAGCTCTAGACGTAAAGGGACACACTCGGGCCCCACCATACTCCAGGTGCTGGGAAAACCTCCTCCACCCTCCACTTCCCATTATTTCCTTAAACAAATAAACAAAAAATCAGCCTTAAACCTCAGCTTCAAAAAACACCCTGGAAAGGGTGAGGGAAAGCCAATAATCTGGGCTCACTCATGAGAGAGATCTCAGCCCAGTTCCCTGACCCTCCGCCAGTCAACCTTGGGCCAGTCCTGTGAGCTCTCGGAACCTTCTTCCCTCCCTGTGTGACAGGGGAATCATGATGCTTGTCCCACCTATTTCACAAACTACAGTAGCCCCCCTCATCCACGGGGGATATGTTTCAAGACCCCCAGTGGATGCCTCACACGGTGGAGAGTATCAAACCCTACATATCATGTTTTTTTCCTACGCATACATACCTATGATAAAGTTTAATTTACAAATTAGGCACAGCAAGAGATTAACAACAGTAACTACTAATAAAATAGAACAATGACAATGTCAGAATGTAATAAAAGGTATATGCATGTGGCCTCTCTCTCCAAATATCTTACTGTGCTGTACTCACCTTCTTCCTGAGTCGAGGTAAGATGATAAAGGCCCACGTGATGAGACGAGATGAGGGGTATGACACAGGCATTGTGACACGGTGTTAGGCTGCTTTCGACATTCTGATGATGTCAGAAGGAGGCTCATCTGCCTCCAGACCGAGGTTGACCTCAGGTACTGAAACCGTGGAAAGTGAAACCGTGGCTTATAAGGGGGGACTGCTGTACATGGTTACCATGTATTCAGGGCTTATGATGGGGGTGAAATAAGGTAAGGATTAGGCAAACACTTTGATAGCTTGGAAGCAGAAGATAAATTCAAATTATTTTTTTTTTCTCAAGGCCCCTTAAACTTCAGGCAGGGGAGCCCTGGCTTCTGCCTCTGACAACATGCTTCTCCCTCCACCTCCCTTATGGGAAGTCCTTTCTTGTTCCTAACCTCAAGCTCGCTCTTGGTTCAGTTTTAGCCGTTGCTTTGGAATGCTTCACACAGAGGTTCCAGTTCCCCTTCTCTCTTAGGGTGTCTTTTCTGGTTTAATGGTCCCAGTTCTTTCCCTACTCCTGGTGGGGGGGGCTCCACCCGAACCAGCTCTGGGACTCCCCTTCCTACAGAAGTGAGTCCTTTGCTCCTGCTCCTCGAAAGCAGGGGGGTTCTCCTAGGCAGACAGCAAGCCCTACAGGGGGCTAACAGGGGCAGTGGCAGGCGCAGGGAGCGAAGGGAAGACCCATGGACAGAATGCTTAAGCAAGCAGTCGGCTCCATTTCAGGAGTCAGTTTGGAGCTTCAGTTAAGCCTCCTAATGGACAGTATTATCCCCATTTTACAGATGTGAAAACTGAGGCTGGGGAAGATTCAGTGTCTTGCCCCTCGGCAGATGGCAGCAAACAGACAGGCTCAAGTCCAGAAAGTCTAGCTGGCTCCAGAGCTGCACTTGACCTGGCAACTTCAAAGAAGGAAGGAGAAAGCCACCCAGAGGCTGTGGGGTCTGGGCCAAAGAGCTGGGTGGGGTAATGGGGTGATGGGGGTGTATAGGAGCGAAGGTCTGCAGGCTGGAGTAGGCCCCAGGGGAGAAGTCAGAGAGGAGCTCAGATCTGAGCACAGGACACATGTGTGTGCTCGGTCACCTGGGCTGGGGACAGTAACACTGTGCAGCAGGCAACAGTATCTTCAGACGTCCGACAGGACTCAGTCATTTGTTCACTCACTTATTCATTCACTTGCTCATCCCTTCACTTCATCCTTTATTTGCCCAGGAGTCAAGATCCTGGGGATCTAACAGGAAAGAGACCTGTCAGCAGGTCCCCATGCACCCATCTATCTGTCCCACGTGTCGTGAGTGCCTATTATGTGCCAAGCCCTGAGTTCTACGGCCAAGTGAGCCCGTCCTCACCCTCCAGGCACTCAAGGTCCCGTGAGGGGGGAGAGGCAAGCAGGCAGACACTTATAAACCGCATGTTTGTGTGTTCATTGAGTAGATCAACATTTGAGAGCCCTCCACGGAAGATGCCAGGACCAGAACGATGACCAGGACACCCTCCTGCCCGTGGTGAGCGCAGGCTGGTTGAGGACATGAGGAAAGAGCACAAATGTTTCAGCCCCCATACACAAGCAGCTGTGAGAAATACCAAGAAGCAGAAGGGGAGCACAAGGGTTCCCAGAGGGAAGTGACCGTGCATTTGAATTTGCGTTTGTGCATTCATTTATTCCAGGCTTCATTTGGTATTGAGCATCTTTTGTGTGCTGGGCATCGCTGGCAACCACAGGAGGGCCCACGGAGGAGGCCATCTTTCCTGGGCAGACCACTCTCTTGGCCTCTCGCGGGGGGGGCAGGCCAAGCTTGGGGTGGAGACTGCAGTCCCGGGAGATGGGCAGCCGCAGCCCCTTCCCTACCATGCAGAGGTGGACAGTGGTTAGGAGCTGGAGGGCAGTGGGCAGTGCAGCCTGGGGAAAGTAGAAGGAGGCTGTGCCCTATGAGAGGCTCCATCTGGGCCATACCGTGCTCTGCCCCAGCCCCTGAGTGACCTGGGGTCAGATCTCTTGATACAAGCGGACGGAGGGGACGGAGTGACAGAGTTGGGACTCTGGTAGAGCAGGCCGACCCAAGCTCTGTGCAAGAGAGCTCTCTTTTCGAGAGAGAGAGACTCTCACTGTCAAGACTTTCTGGAGCCCTGATTTGCACATGTCCTCCCCACCTCCCCATCCTCTGGGGTAGATTTGCATGCCTATTTGCATATGTTTGCATAAAACATGCTCCTATCCATATTCATTTCAGGCATTTTGATTTATGTCATTGCTCCCCCTCCCCACAGCTGGCTGTCCCCATGCCTTTTGCTCCCCCTTTAGGAAGGGAAGACAGGGCAGGGACCGTGCCCAGCAGGCACACAATCTCAGCGTTTCTCTGTGGCATTACCTGGGGAAGGCGGAGAGCGATTTTCCTGACAGCTAATCTGCCTGCCCGACTCTCCTGTGCTCTGTCCGAAACTGCTGTGAGCTTGGAGGTCCCTGGGGACTTGTAAGCTGAGCATATCCTCGGTGCTCTTGCTGGGCCTCGGGGAGCGCCAGGCCAGAATGAGAACCGTCTGTGCACTGTCCACCAGAGAGCAACTAATGGAGTGATGAGTGAGCGTCGCCTGGAAGTCTGGGGGCCATCCCACGTGGGTCGCCTTGGCTGGCCACGATCGGGGGGCCAGATCTGGGCTTGGGACCCCTTCCAGGGCCCCACTGCAGCCGCTGGGCCTGCAGAACACAGCCCACAGCGTCCACACCCATACACAGAGCAGAGCAGAAGTCTGATTGCAGTTCTGGTGCGGGCTGGGTAGTGCTACGCAAGATCTTGCCCTTCCGCGGGCCTCAGTTTCCCCTTCTGAACCTAAAAGTCTCCCAGTATTGGCTGCTGCAGATGCATGCAGGCAGCCCCAGCTCATCACCCAAGCCCCAGAGGGGAATTCTTCCGTCACAAAAAGGCCACAGCCAACTCCACGGCGCTGAGGCTCACACTCTCCCTCCCTGGAATCCTCCCTCTGGCCTCTAGGTCATATGAGCTCCAGCACTCGATATAATGTGACCAAGGGAGGAGCCAAGAAACTGCTGAGAATCCAGGAAATCCCCCCGCCCCCCCCATTCCTTCCCCACCATCTCCATCTTAATGAGGTCCCACTGGAGATGCTCCCATGTCAGGGAATGGGAATGTTTCCACCTGGGCAGAGACAGACAGGAGGCGCTGGGGGCTCTGCCTTGGGAAGCCTCCCGCCTGCCAGCCCTGCCCTCCAGCCAAGAGCTCCTGAATCACGCCCACTGCCCCACTCCCCCCCCACCACACATCCTGGGCCGTGCAGGGCTCAGCTTGTCACCGACAGGCTCTCCACTAAATGAGGTGGCTTGATTGCCCCTTATCACAGGGGCTTATCTCCTGCGGTCACTCGCCTGCCAGACTCCAGAGAGCCACTCAGCAGGCCTCTCCCAACCTCTTGCTTCTCCAGCCCCGACTCTCTCCTGCTTCAACGGGACATTGGATTCCAATGACCCTCCCTGTTGGTCAGTCAGGCTGGGGACAGAAAAGGGATAGAGGGAACTAAGGATACTCTTCCCCACTGCCCCTTAACCTGTCACAGCTTCACACATCTTCTCTGTGTGATACAGATTTGGGGGGCCTACCCTCCCCAACGTCTTGTCATCCTGCAACAAAAGTGAAAAACAGGTCATTATCTGTGGTGCAGTTCTTTACTCCCTCATATCAGGGGTTTCCTAGAGCACAGGCTGTGTCTCCCCTCAGGCTGGGGCTCCCTGAGGGCAAGGCTGTGTCTCCCCCTCAGACTGGGGCTCCCTGAGGCAGGGCTGTGTCTTCCCCTCAGACTGGGGCTCCCTGAGGGAAGGGCTGTCTCCCCCCTCAGACTGGGGCTCCCTGAGGGCAGGGCTGTCTCCCCCCTCAGACTGGGGCTCCCTGCGGACAGATCTATGTCTCCCCTCAGACTGGGGCTCCCTGAGGGCAGGGCTGTGTCTCCCCCTCAGACTGGGGCTCCCTGAGGGCTGGGCTGTGTCTCCCCCTCAGACTGGGGCTCCCTGAGGGCAGGGCTGTGTCTCCCCCTCAGACTGGGGCTCCCTGAGGGCAGGGCTGTGTCTCCCCTCAGACTGGGGCTCCCTGAGGGCAGGGCTGTGTCTCCCCCTCAGACTGGGGTCCCTGAGGCAGGGCTGTGTCTCCCCCTCAGACTGGGGCTCCCTAAGGGCAGAGCTGTGTCTCCCCCTCAGACTGGGGTCCCTGAGACAGGGCTGTGTCTCCCCCTCAGACTGGGGCTCCCTGAGGGCAGGGCTGTGTCTCCCCCTCAGACTGGGACTCCCTGAGGGCTGGGCTGTGTCTCCCCCTCAGACTGGGGCTCCCTGAGGGCGGGGCTGTGTCTCCCATGCAGCAACACTTTCCCCACTATCTAGCCTGTGCTGCGCCCAGCACAGACTCACCTGCTCCATGGGTAGTGGTCAGTGCTGGGTCTAGACTGGGCCTTCTGCTGCCCAAGAATCATTCCCTAGAGTTCTGCTTGTAGGCTGGACAGAAGAAGGGGTTAGAGTGGAGGCCACAGGGCACCTCTGGGGAAACAGGGCATCCTCTGTAGGGATCTCTATGCGGTTGCATCTGGAGGCAGGGAAATGAACAGGATGACCGTTTTATTGGCTCTGGGTCAATAAAACCTTTTATACATCCTCAGTGTTTAGTACAGGATGACACCGAGATGGGGGCGTTGCTTTTGTTTTGTTCTGTTGATCTGCGGGTTAGGCTGCTGATAAAGTCAGAAGAAAAAAATGAAGGAAGGAAGGAGGATGCAAGAGAGGGAGGGAGGGAGAGAGGGAAGGAAGGAAAGAAAGAGGGGAGAGAGAAAACTCACAACCTTTTCCATTTGAAGTCTCCTGTATGGGAATGCATTTGTTTAAACTCCTCTTATCTTCAACACTTGTTTCTCCATTGGTGGAGGGGTCTGTGGAGCGAGGCTGGTTTTTCTCCCAGTGACAACAGAATTGCAGGCTCCATAAATGGCCCACCGGTGCCTGGGCGGAGGAGGAAGACAGGTTTGAGCTGAAGGCCCCCCACTGCCTCTCCCTGCCCTTTCCCCATCCTCACCCAGCCCCAGCCCCCTGTGACCCAGGGCAGGAGACATGGCTGTCCAGCCACTGTGGGGGGGGGGGGGGGGCTCCAGCCAGCTCTGTCACCCTCCAGCCTCCCTCCTCCCTGCTGCCTCCCTCAAGCCTGGCTGGGGTCCTCTCCTTGAGAGCCTCCCTTGCCATCAGCCCAGCAGAGGCTTCAAGTGCTTCCCTTAGGCTCCCCTCCCCACCTCTGTGGGACGCTTGCTGCTGGCGCTGCCTCTTCCAGGAAGTATCTCTTGATGCCATACTCTCCCTGATTCGTTCACTCCTGTGTTCATCCTTTCAACACACATTTTTGAGTCTCTGAGATGTGCCAGGCATAGGAGATAAAGGGCCTGGGGAGCTCAGAGCCCAGTACAGGAAACCAAATGTCAACAGTCAATTAAAGCTCTTTACGGTGGGTTTTGGTTTACTCCAGTCTATAATGATATCTAACATCAATTGAGGGCTTACTATGTGCCAAGCTCTATTCCAGTGTTTCACATCGAGAAACTCATTCAATTCTGGAAACAGCCCTACCAGGTAGGTCCTGTTTGCTCATGAGGATCAGACCTGAATGCAAACCCAGGCAGTCTGGGACAGGGGCTGAGCTCTCAAACCCATGGCTGCTTACCTCACAGCCTGGTGATGTTTCTGTATACCTCGGGTCCCACTCCCTGCTCCTCACAAGGTGGAAGGGCCCTGTGACAATCCCACCTGTCCCAGCTCCTTGCCCAGGGCTGAGTCATCCATCTCTGACCGAAGGGACTTGAGTTTGTATGCTTCCGTCAGCTCTCCCCAGCCTTGACCAACTGCCTGCCTGTGGCCCATCTCTCTCTGGAGAGTCGGCATCTCTGAGCCAGACTGTCAGCCCCTGGCAGGCATGGCCTGTAATCTCCTCAGCACTGAGCCCAGGTTGGGCCCATGGCAAGATTCGTTGAGTTGGCTGAGGAGGGCAGCCCTCAGACCAGGAGAAAGGTAGGTGGTGAGGGTTGGCAGAGTGCCAATGCTGAGGATGGCCGGCGCAGGGGCTCAGCCCATAATGACCATGAGGAAAGTGCCAATCCCCAAATGGTCTCCTAGCCCCCCTCTGAGGAAGTGTGTCTCCAGAAGAAAAGATCCTGCTGGCCAGCCTCAAGCCTCGATTTCCTCAAGGTCCAGAGAGGCTGGTGAGAAGCAGCCCTCAGGTCAGGGATTATTTGGGGATTTGACCCCTGATGGGAAGCCTCTGGATGATCAAGTTATGCCCCTCTCTGGGGGTCCTAAGAAAGTCCAGCAGGTGGGGGGATGTCCTAGGGCTGAGACATAGGAAGGGAAAGAAAGGAAGGAAAGAAGGAAGGAAGGAAGGAAGGAAGGAAGGAAGGAAGGGAGGGTAGGAGGAAGGGAAGGCAAGGAGGGAAGAGAGGGAGGGAAGGAAGGAAGAAAGAAACTGAGCACAGAGAGAAAGGAATGGGGGAGCCGAAGGAGTGCATTTGCGTACTTGGCGTGTCTGGAGCACCTACTGCGTACCGCACACTGGCCCTGGTTGTACATCATGAGGACAGAAGGCCCCATCTTAAAGGAGCTCTCGAAGCAGGTTGTAGCTGGTGGTAGCCCATGGGCCCCCAAATCCAAGTGGGGAAGGGGAGGTTGCCGTGGGATGACCTACCCCTGAGTCAGGCCAGCTCACCCCCTCCCCCAACAGAAGCAGGGCCAGATGACGAGGTCTGTGTCCAAGGCCCTCCATCGGCTCCCAATGCCCCCACCTTCTGGCCCGGGGCAGCAGGCCCCCAGCTCCAGCTCCGGTGTGGGGGTCAGCTCCTGTCTCTGAAGTTAACATGGAGGGGGCATCGCTCAGGGGTCGTTCAGGTCTGAGGTTAGGGTCTGACCTATGCCGGCCTGGCCCCCACCCAGCAAGGCCAGCGCATGCTCCGTGGGCACCAGCCTTGTCCTTCACTTTGTGGGGACGGAGGGCAGACGAGGCTTCACCGTGGAGGCTCCTCAGACCTCATAAGCTCCCCCGCAAGCCTGTGAGCCCCACTAGGTCCGGTAGCAAAGGGAGAACCTTTCAGAGCTGATGCCAGAGCTGATGGCCTCCCCTGTCCTGGAGCCCAGCAGCCTGAGGAGAAAGGGATGGAGCTGCGAGGAGCCAGGACTGGCCGGGGGGAGGCCTTCTTAGACCAGGCCTTCCTGACTCCCCGGCTGCCAAGTCTGTAGCAGGCCACCCCCGAGGCTCGGACTCTCTTGGGCCTGCAGCCCTGAGCCCCGAGCGCATGTGCAGGTGGGTGTTTGCTGGCTGCACAGGGGCCCACCGAGCCACGCATGCGTGTGTGTGTGCGCGCGCATGCGCGTGCGCATGTGCACGTGTGTGCCTGGGCCGGCTTATGAATGCGGAGGCCCTGGGAACTCGAGGACTTGGCCTCCCCTTCCTTCTAAACCACAAGGCCACGGGCCAGCCTCAAGCCTTGGTTTCAAGGCCCAGTGAGGCTGATGAGAAACAGACTTGCCTGAAGATGTCCGTGGGCGTGGGTGACCAAAACGCAGGAAGAGGACAAACCCTCAGGCCCAGGGGCTCCTGCAGGGTTGGCCCTCTTCTGGGATCTGGGGAGGGCCCCCCAATCAGCCGAGGGCCCTCTCTGGGCCTGCTCCATCGCGGAGGCAGAGAAGCCATCCCTGAGGCTGGGGCTGCCGGCCTGGCCCGAAGTGAGGCTGGTGACCCCCTCTGCCAGGGATGTGCCCGCCTGCCTCCCCACCACTGCCAGGCCTCTGAGGACCTCCAGAGACACTGAGTGTTCCTCAGTGGATGAGAGGAGTGGGACTCCCCCGCCCCACCCAGCTTGGAGGGGGAGCTGGGAGAGGGGAAGGAGGCAGAGGGGTCCCCTCCGTCTGAGTGTCTCCGAGTCAGACCACAGATCTCTTGCACCGACCTCAGTTGTGGTGTGCTGGTAGGGGGCTCGTTCAGAACACAGATGCCTGCGATTGTCCCACCCCTAAGAAACCCTGACTGAGCAGGCCCCGGGTGGGTGAGGAAATCTGCAGGTGCAGTGAGTGCCCCGGGTGACCCAGAGTGGTACAATGCAGCAAAGCATAATAGCTGAGACATCAGGTTTTGGAGACCTGAGTTTGAATTTGCACTCACATTCTCCCCCAGCCTCCCTAGAGTTAATAATATGACTTCACGGAGATAATGTCACATCACAGGTGCTCACTGCATGATGGAAACAGTAAGGACAATGATAATAATGACAGGGCTGACCATAACCCAGCCCCGGCTGCATGCCACATCCTCTCTGCCATTACAGGACTCATACCCAGGAGGCCCGGCTGACGTACTGAGTACAGAGCCCCACCCCTGTCGTCCTGTCCCTTGTAAATGGCAGCCAAGAAGGCTCCCTCCTCTGGTTACTGTGCGGGCTCTGGGCAAGGCCCCACAGCTGCCCCCGTTTGCCTGACCAGCAATCCCAGAAGCCCCCGCTCCCTTGGGAGATGCAGCCCAGAGCCCCCAAGGAGCCAGACCTGGTTTCCTCCAGGCTAATTGACTAATCATCTGCTGCCTTGATAGCAGGAGGTCTGGCCCTCACTCTGCCCATCTCTCTGGCCAACTTAAAGCAGGCAAGGATTAACATGCAGGCTGCATTTGCTCCCCTAAGTTCTTATCGAGGCCCTGTCCTCCGACAAGGCAGGGCAGATGGTTTCTTTTTCAGGCAAAGGACCCTGGGAGGCTTCTGGACAGGGGGAGGGAGGGAGGTAGAGCAGTGGGAGGAGGAAGGGAGGGCAGCTCCCCCTCCATCCTGGCCTGCCAGGCCTCATCAGCTGCTCCCTTCCCAGGAAGGGCCGCCATGGGCTGGAGCCATGGGGCCATCTCGGCTCACTCACCCTGAGCCCCTGTGGGAGGAGGCCCCCCAAACAGCTTCCCTTTTCAGATGGGAAAGCTCAGTGAGGGCTGGTGGCTGACCGAGCCACTCAGCGAGGTGGAGCCCGCCTTGAAGGCGGTCTCCAGGCACTCAGCTCTGGGGCGTTTACACCTCATCTCTTGTCAGTGGGGCAAAAGCAGTGAAAGAGCGCCACGTGGGTCTGGACTGGGGTCCCCTAGGCAGAGCATCCAGGGAGCGCAGGCTCAGGAGCTCGGGCCCCACCAGGGAGGGGAAGTGAGAGGGGGACAAAGCCAGAAGGCGCTGGTCACTCGGGAAGTTAACTCCAGTGGTGGTTTGGGTCACAGAGGGTGTCAGACTCTGGCAAGGAGGCCTCTGAGGAAAGATGAGAGAAGTGAAGGTGCCCAGAGAAGAGAAACCCAGAGAAAAGGAGGGGGAGGAGAAGGAAGAAGAGGAGGAGGAAGAGGAACGGGTGAGGGGGTACTGGCACTGTGCTAAGCCTCTAAATGACTCACTCCATTCATTAAGTCTCATCATATTAACAACCTCATGGGGTCCGTATCATAATTCCCATTTTATAGATGAGAAAATTGAAATCTAGAAAGTTTCTAGAACTTGCCCAAGTTCACACAGCTGGTGATGGGCAGAGCAGGGAACAGCCTGCCCCACACCCAGCCCTGAAGGGAGTCCCAGGTCACTCCCCCAAGGATTAAGAGAGGCAGAAGTGAGTCCCCCTCCCCATCCTTTTGTCCTCCCCCAGTCTGCTGCTGAATGCAGGAGTCAGCTAAGAATCTGAGTCTCAGCTCCCTGTCCCCACCAGCCTTCACCCGCCCCATGTTGCACGTCCCCATGCCAGGAGCTGCTCCATCTCTCCTCCTCCAGGAAGCTTCCTGACCATCCCACCCCATTGCCTTGCCGGATCCGCAGAGAAGGCCCCATATTTGCCAAGATGTAGGGTGTTGGGTCCTGGCCTACGTGGGTGGCAATGCAGGGCTTAGCATGGGCACCAGACTCACGCAGCTCTGGCTTTGAAACCAGTCTGTGCATCATTAGGCCACCTGTGCCTCAGTTTCCTCATCTGTAAAAAGGGACTAACAATGGCACCTTACTTCAGAGGACAGTAAGGATTTAAAGAGATGATGCTGGGGCACCTGGGTGGCTCAGTCGTTAAGCGTCTGCCTTCGGCTCAGGTCATGATCCCGGAGTCCTGGGATCGAGCCCCTCATCGGGCTCCCTGCTCGGCGCGAAGCCTGCTTCTCCCTCTCCCACTCCCCCTGCTTGTGCTCCCTCTCTCTCTCTGTCAAATAAATAAATAAAAATCTTTAAAAAAAAAAAAAAAATAGATGATGCTGGTAAGGATTCACCCTGAGGGGGACAAAATGAAGCTTGCAAAGTGTGTATGCCTTTTCCCACATTACAGAGCAGGCTAGTGGCGGTGAGAACCAGAATGTGAGAGCTGGCAGATGAGGGATAAGGCCCACAATAGAGGCCACACACACACACACCCCACCCCCACCCCGGTCTCTGGACTCCTGGTCCAGTGCTCCTGTCCCTTGGAAATCACAGGGTCCCTACGGCTGCGAGTGCTCAGGGCCAGGCAAGGCCGGACCAGAGCAGCTTCCCAGGCTAAGCCTCTCACTGGCCTTCCAACCCCCACGCTCCCTCAGGGACGGTCTCCACCTGACCCCAGTGGTCCGTCTCAGGCGTGGGGCTGTTTGCAACAGGCGCCTATTGTCTGCTGGCCTGAGTGCACCTGTAGTGCCTTGTCCCAGCCCGGTGAGTCAGCTCTTGGCAGGCCGCGGAGCAGCCACTCCACATCATCTTAAGCCTGAAAGAGAACCTTTCTCTTCATTTTCTCCTCCGTCCTCCCTCTGCTCTCCATGAAGTGGTCATCTCCGCAGGGCAGCAGGGAATAGTATTCTCGGCCAAGATTTCTTCAGTCTCCTTGGCCAGGAGACAGGGTGGGGCCTCGGAAACAAAGAGAAGGCAGCCTACGGCTGGCCAAAGCCCCTGAGTTGCTTTAGGGCACTGTTGGTGCCCCCAAACTCCCTGCCTCCAGTGGGGCCACCAGAGTCAGGGCAACTGCAACAACATTCTACTTGTCCAGAGCCCACGTACTTGATGACCTCTACCATTCAGACTGAGGTCTGAAGTCATAAGGCTTCTGAACAGACTAAAGATGTTCCTGACAGTTGTTGGACTAGAGTCTGGCAATTAAGCTTTAGAGTTTCACTCATTGGTTTTTTCCCCTACCTGAGTCAGAGCCTATCTGCTCTTACCTTACACATGATTCTAGTATGCATGGTTATCTAATTGGTGTATGTAGTAAAAGAATAAAATCAGAATGGGGGGAAGGCCATTAAAGATATTCTCACTGATAGCAAAAGGTATCAGGTGGCAAAGACATAAACAATAAAAAGTAGACCCGAGAACAGAAAACTAAAGCAATCTTGAGTTATTCAGAGTAGGAGCAAAGAAAATGACATATCCCAATTCCTAGGGCCATCACTATGTTTTGACTACAGTAGGGGATATTCTTAACAAGGACCCTGAGGCTTCAGTGGAAAATTGGATTATGGTCAATCTCTGTTTAAGAAGGTTTCAGACTGCGTGATACATTTTTTACAAGGACTTTCAAAGAACATGATTTCATATTTCTTTATATTTTTGACATTTAAGGAATTAAGTAAATAAGATTTAATAATAGCAGCCTAAGTGATTTAGACCAATGTCCTACTGAGGACAGCTAGAACAGCTGGACAAAATATTTTAAAAATCTGCTCAAAGCATTGAGGAGCTAACAAGATAGGAAGAATTTCTGGGCCATGATTAGAGACCCAGAGGAGAAAGAGTGGCATTTAGGGCCATTTTCCCCTGAAGGGAGTTTGCCCATGCAGGAGGGGTCAGCTCAGAGTCCAAGAAGCTGAACCAACAATTCTGATGGCCCTGTGGGACTCAGAGGACAAGAAGTGGAGTCCCAGGCTTACCAAAAAGTTGGACTTGGTGAGCCCTCTGTCTTTGGGCAGGCACCCCAAAAGGGCTATACCCCAGGAGTTAAGGGTGACAGCTCAGTTTCCAACATAGGCCTTAAAATTGAAGTAGGTAACCATAGTATTAGTGCCCCAGGTAGCTGGCAGACACAAATGTAAATCCTTTCTGAGGAAGATAACATCATTCTAGGGTTCAGGTTTTTTCTACAAAGAAGTCTGTAAATACAATGTCCAACACATAATTGAAAATACCCACACAGGAGGCGTCGGAAAACATAATTTCCAAACACCAGAACAGCAGACAATAAAAACAGACCCATAAAGGCTACACATATTAGAGTCATCAGCAAAGATTTGAAGTAACTGCTTGTTATGTTCTAGGAGATTGTTGTGGTTATTACCCTACATCACAAAGTACCCTAGAAGTTGGTGGTATAAACAACTTTGTTGTGTCGTGATTTTGCAGGTCAGGAATTCAGAAAGGGCTCAGCTGGGCAGTTCTCACTTGGGGTCTCTCACACAGTTGCTGTCAGATGTCAGCTAGGGCTGGACATCCAAGGCAGCTTGCTCACATGGCTGGCAGTTGGTGCTGGACACTGACTGGGACCCTGGCTCGTGTTGTTGACCCAAGCACCTATGCATGGCTCCTCCAGCATGACAGTCTCAGGGTAGCTAGATGTCTTATACAGTAGTTGGCTTCCTCCAGAGTGAGAGTCCCAAAGGAGGCAGAAGATGCAGGGTCTTCTCCGACCTAACCTCAGATGTCATTCAGCATCACTTCCGCAAAATTCTATTGAGCACAAAGAAGTGACTGGCTCCAGCCCAGATTCACGGGGAGGAAACACAGACCTCCCTCCACTACCTCTCAATGAGAGGAGTGTTAAACATGTGCAGTCAAATTTTAAGACTTCCACAGATGAAAGAGTTAGCTTCTGTTGTTGAGAAAATTCCAACAGATTGATGACCTCTTCCAAACAATGAGCTATTCTAGACTTTACCCAAATGAACTGTGTATCATCTCCCAGGAGGATCTCAAAAGCTTGTCTGGGCCACATCACATGAACATCTTCACAACAGAACACACTGCTAGAGATGGTGTTGAGGGCGTCTCAGTTCCACTGCCACACTCACAATGACTCGCCTTATCCTCAACCCTCCTGAGGCCTCTGTTTTCCCCATAGAGGTGACAAGGAAACTCCTCAGAAAGCCCAAGAATCTTAAAAACATGCTGTGGCAGAATTAGAAATGATCTCAAGTGATATATATCTATCCTGAGGCTTCCGGAGCCTGGCTGATCCTTAAGATGCCTGCTAAGATGGAAGATTCTCAGACTGGGAGAAGATATTTGCAACTTCAGAACTTGCCTGGGGTTAAATACTATAATAGTCAGGGAACTCCTGCTAACCAGTAAGAAAAAAGACAAGAAATCCAAGAGAAAAAAATAAGCCAAAAAAAAAAGTAAAGAGGCATGCCACGGGAGAGGAAATGCAAAGGCCAGGTATGTGAAGGCCTTTCATATATGACAAATTGACTAACCATCGGAAAGATGCATACTTCAAACAACAGCACCCCTCTGCACACCCAACTGAGTGGCACAAATTAGAAAGGTGAATTCTACTCGATGTGGGGAGATGAGACCTTGTGTCCTACAGGAGAGAGGATAAACGAATCCATCCATTCTAAGAGCAGCAATCTGGCTGTATTTAGTGAAGCAAAGTATGCATCACCCTGTATCTCAGAATCCCACAAGTGGGTATGCAGGCTGGAAAAATGATTATACGGGGAGGAAAGAGGACATGCACGGGGTGCTCATGACAGCAAAACTTGGGGTAAGTGGGGAGCTGGAGGCAGCCTAAGTGTCCACTTCTGGAGAAGTGGATCAGTCAGATGCCAAGCGGCAGTTAGAATCAAGCCCGACGCACCTACGAGAACACATAACAACAGCAGTGTGGAAAGATAAAAGTAAGAAACAGAGGGGAATGACAGCATAACACCATTTCTATAAATGAGAAAACGTGCAGAAATGACACAGCGAAGCATGCAAAGATGCATGTTTCAAGACCTATATCAAGCACATAAAATGAGGGTCTGGAAGCCAGGGGTTGGGGATGGTGGAAAATGGGAGTGGAAACCACAGGCGAGTGAGAAAAGAAAATGAAAAGTAGCATTAAAGGGGACTTTGACCAGACCAATGACGATAGTACATTATGAACGGAGGAGTGTACTGAGTCCAATTGTCCGCATGTGGGGCAAAAATAAATCAGTAAAGCAGCTTTCTAGACTTCAACTTCAGACATACAGCTTCAATAGGCTGGGGGTGATCCCCCAAATATGGGTCCCAGTGATTTTGTTGATGCCCTCCACAACATCCCTGTGAAATGTCATCAGTGGCTGCTTGAATACATCCAGTGGTGTGGAGCTCATTCCGGTACTAATTATTAGAAAGTACTTTTATTACATTACATTGTTAAATTATATAATGCATTATATATTATTCTTATTATTATATAATTCAATTCTAATGATTAGAAATGTCTTCCTGAGGCCAAAATTTGTCTCCCTATACCTTCCAAAGCATTGATCCAAGTTCAATTCTTTGAAGCAAATTCAAAATAATCAGGCCCTTCCTGGGCACTTGTTATGATGAGCACTGGGGGTTATATGTGAGTGATGAATCACTAAATTCTACTCCTGAAACCAAAATGAACAAACAAACAAACATAGGGTGCGTGTAAAAAAAAAAATCAGGTCCCTCCTGCTTTCACATGCCAGTCCTTCAATGCCCCTCAATCTCTTTGGCATCTCCATGTTTGTCAAGTTTCCCCCCCTCCACCCACCTCTCCTCTAGCCAAGTTGTCCCCTCAGGTCCAATCTAGCTCCCAGGGTTTCTCCTCAAACACGGCTCCCTCAGCGAGGCCCCACATTCTGGGTACAGCCTGATCAGCACGGAGTATAGCAGCGCATACACTTCCTTCAGCCAGGGTCCTATGCTCCTGTTAATATAACCTCGGATTATAGGGTTTTTGTTTGTTGTTGTTGTTGTTGTTTAAGCAATTTTTAGTGAGTTTATGGTCAGCCAAACTTCCAGGTCTTTTTCAGTAGAATTTCTCTATCCATACCTTCCCCCTGCACCCACACACACCAATAGGGCACAAAATAAAAGCACAAAAGATATACAGTGTAAAGCAAGACCTTAGCTGCCTCCTTGGTTTCTCATGTGTCCTCTGGAGATGGTCTGTGCATATACAAACATACACACACATCTTTGATTATACAAAGAGAAGCATAGTCTACACTGTCTGTACACTGTCATGCACCTTGTTTTTTACTTAACCAGGTGTGTTGGGGAATCTTTCTTATTAGTAACTTATTAGTAACCTCATTCTCTGCATCACACCTGTGGCCTTCCATTACATGGACCTATGCAAAGTATTTAACTGATCCCGTGCTGGGGGACAGGGACACTCTTCCCGGTCCTTTGCAGCATCAACACCATCCTGCGGGGACTACCTTTGCCCATAAGCCATTTTCCACGTGTGCTAGCTTCTCTGCGGGCTCAATACCCGTGTGCCTTTTCACTCGGGTTTTGTCTCCATCCTGGAGCTGGCCTTTGTCGTTTCTGCCCACTGCTGATCTCTCTTATTGGCTCTGCCCGTCGTTCCAGGCGCTGTCAGGGACACTGAATCCTCATTATGCCGCTGAGCCTGTTTCTCTCAGCGGAGGGGCATCTGCAAGCAGGGGGACCCTGCCACGCAGGCCTCCATTCGAGCCATTGATAAAAACGTTCAGAGCGATGGGGCCAAGGAGGAGGGCCCTGGGACAAGCCCTAGAGAATTCCAGGTGTCCATTCATCATCTGTCACCAGAGGCGTGTCCCTGCTGTTGTCATGGGAGCCAGCCTCGCCAGAGTATCCCAACAGGCTCTGCCACCCTGCGGGCGGAAACCCAGCACCCCCGCCTCCAGCAGCCCTGCATCCTTGTGGGAAAGAGAGCTGAGGCCGCTTAATGTCGTATTGTTTGATCCCAGAAGAGCTGACTGGAAGGTCTGGAGAGGAGAGGCCTGACCTTCGTGGTGAGCCGAGCTGGGACCCTGAGCTGCCCGTTTCTAGCAGTGCGGCTTTGAGCAAATTACTTAACCTCCAGAAGCCTGTGTTTTCACCCAGCAACTGGTGGTAACAAAACCCACCTCTCTGTGTTGTGAGGATGCATGAAATCACTTGTCTACACTAGGGCTTCTATCGCTATCTGTTCTGTCTGTCCCGTCAGTCTGTCTGTCTTCCTTATCCATGAATTCGCGGGCCTTGGGCTCACTGTTGAGCGTACATTCACAGTGATGAGGCCACTGTCATGTCCAGCTGATGCTCCCATGAGCAAGGATTCCATTCGCCTCTGCCACATTGATTCAATGATCAAGTGTTAGGGGCCCGTTGTGGGCCGGGCCCTGCCCTAGGCACTGGCGACAGAGAGGAACATGCTCCAGCCCTTGACCTGGTCACCCCTGGCCTCTGCGCTGGGTTGGGGATCAGGCTGCTGCACCAACCGAGGCCAGGGGCTGGCCACTTCCATAGGTTTTCTCTCCGCCCGGAATCGTCCTCCCATCCCTCGCATCCCTCTGGGTTCGGAGACCTGCAGAGCCTTTGTCTGATGGGGCGACATGAGTATGTGTTCCCCCAGGCATCACTTCTACTCTCAAACATCTTCAAGGGAGGTAGGAGCTGTTAGGCAGAGCCAGGACACAAACCCGGGTCCTTAGGCCACCCAGCCCAGGTTCTGTTGTTCCGTAAGCAGCTTCCACCCCGCTCTACTTCCCCAACCCTTGCCCACTTCTGTCCTGCTGTTCCCTGGAAGGGACACGGGGAGGAAGAGCTAGCCTGGAATCCGGTCCTGTGCTAAGCGGACTCAAGACCCAAGTCCTGCTCCCCCAGTGCTTGTCTCGACGCCTGGGGGGTTAGAAATGTGCATGAATGGCTGTCAGTCAAGGGGAAGGTGAGCTGTGCCCAGGTGAGAGGTGTGGTTCCTGGACATTCAAGTTCAGAGGAGAGTGGCCCCCCAGCTGTGAGAGGAGGTGCAATTGTGCGTGACCCCCATTTGCAGAGCGCTTTGCTACTTGGCAGCTTTCCTGCACCTTGTCCCCTCACCTGCTGGGAGCAGGACAGGCAGTGTCCCTGGCTCAGAGAGGACAGCTTTCAGCCTCCTCCGCCACGGCAGGAGGCCTGGGCTCTGCCAGGCTCCGTGGGGCCTTCCTCTGTACCTGTGGGTCCCCCAGGTCTGTTCTCTGCCTGCAGGAAACCCATTTGCAGGCCAGGCAGGGAGGCTAGCCCTGCTTACAGCACCTCTCCCCAGCGGACACAGCTGGCCCAGAGGGGAAGGGTGAGCAGCAAGGGCCCAGCAGATCGAAGAAGTAGCAGCACATTCTAGGGGTGGTCCGAGCCTGGCCAGGGATGGGAGGGGCCCCTCGGGCCTGGCTCTCCCAGCTCCTGTGCCCCTCAACCCCAGCACCCCAGCCTTTCCTCTGAAGGGCAGGGCTAAAGTTTGACATACTCAGCCTGGGTCTCACAGGAGATGGGGGTGCCTTGAGCTGAACCCCTCTGCTTGGCCGCTCCAGGTCAGTGGCAGAAGGGGGCAGTTCTGTCGGCTTCCTGCCCCCCCCCCCCATCCAGGAAGGGTGCCTGGAAGAGCCCCCAGACAAGTCCCTTGACCTCTTAGAGTCCCAGTCCCTTTGACTGGCACGCGGAGGCCCCTGGAGCTAAATGAGATAATGCAGGTGTTTAGGACAGAGTTGGGCCCGTGCTTGGTGCCTGATAAAGGTGAGCTGCTGCTTGGTTGTCATTTGGTGGAGGTCCACAAGGCCACTACCCTGTGTGGGGTGTACAGCAGCTCCCCATAAGGGGTGACCCCTCTGATAGGCCAGAAAGGAAAGAGAAGGACCTCAGACAAGATGCTGGAGTTCAGCCTCCGGAGGTGCTGAGTGTCTGAGATGCGTGTATACTGCGGTGGCCGCGGCGGGGGCTATAGGGGGGTAAGGTTGCTCCACCACAGAAACGCCCAGGAGCCAGCCAGCAGAGACACCCTGCAGGAGATCCCAAGGGCAAAGGGGTAGGTGAGGCCTTGGTCACACATCTCAGAGGCCTGGTTCTCTCTGAGGGTATTGCCCTCAGCATTTGAAACACTCCAGCTGGGTCTCTGCTGCTATGGGGAATGAAGGGACAGGGCCTGTGTCCATCATGCATTCATTCTCTCCTTCCTTCCTTCCTTCTTTCCTTCCTGCCTGCCTGCCTTCCACTAGGTTGTGTTGAGCACCTTTTGTAAGTCCAGGCACTGAGGATGCAGGATCAATAAGGGCAGGATCACCCCTGCCCTCAGGTCACTCTTGACACTTCCTGGAGCAGACCCTACCCCTCTCCCCAGGACCAGCGTGGATGGCTCCAGAAACTGGTGAGAGACCGCAGGGGCAGAGCCTCAAGACCCAGCTGCCCCTCTCAGTCAGGAGTGTATTTCCAGTACCAATCTTGAAGTTCTGGGGCTCATCTTTATTAAAGCAGGTGGCATTTCCTTTCCAACCCACTGTCCATCAGGGAAAGGAGGTGCCCTTGTTCCTTCTCTGCATCCATGTTTGCTCTGTGGCCAAAGTCCTGACAATGGCCTGCCAGCCCCTACAGGATCTGGTCCCTCCTACCCCTCTGACCTCATTTGCCACTACTTTCTCTCTCACTGATTTCATGCTGGCCCCATTGCTGTTCTCAAACAAGCCAACTCCATGACTGCCCCAGGGCCTTTGCACTAGCTATTCCCGCCCTCTCATGGGATGTTTCCCCCTCATTATGAATGTGGTTTCACCTTTCTGATCTTTACTCAGCTAGCATCTTCTCCTCGTGGCCTTCCTGATCTATGAACATTGCATCACCCCCTTACCCACCTACACTCCCATCCCTCAACCCCTCCTTATTTTTCTCCAGAGCACTTATCATCACCCTCTAATATACTCATTTTGCTGACTGTTTTCACTCTCCACTAGAATGCCAAATCCATGTGGTCAGCGACCATGGCCAGTTTTGCTCACTGCTGTTCCCCTCGGGCCTCAAACAGGGCCTGGCACACAGGGAAAGGGAGGGAACACCAAGAGAGCTACATGCCCCAAGGACACCTCAGCATGGATGGCGGGGCAAGAGGCCAGTAAGTCTTACTGGGAGCTGACCTGCAGCTGGGAGCACGTGAGAGGAAGGGCTCGGAGAAGCGCCATTGGGGCCATGCCCCTTGTCCCCTCAGTGCCGCCCCCCTCTGGCTGCAGTTTGACGTGTTTGCGTCAGGGGCTAAGAAAAAGCATTTTCACAAACCGAGTTCAAACCTTGTCTCCAAAGGAAGCCTGCCGTGCTTGTTAATGCCACCTGCCCTGTGGCTGGTTTTCACCCCAGCACGCTTCTCCCACCCCAGCCATTTCACCGTGACTCCAAGTGAAGCAAAGAGGAATGGAGTGGGGAGGAAAGAAGTTGCCCTATCTGGGTACCTACTGTGTGCCAGGCATGTGTCATGTACTTTCCCTTCATAGCCGCCCCATTTTACAGGTGAAGAAACCGAGGCCCGGAGAGATTATATAACCTGCCTAGAGTCACAGAACTAGTAGGTAAGGGAGCAGAATTCACACCCAGGGCTCTGATCCCTGGCATTACACCTTAGCCCGGGGACAGTGGGAAGGACTCCATAGGCCCAGCTGGAGGGGTGTAGAGTTTGTGATTCCTGCAGAGGGGTCTCTGAGGGGCAGCGCTGGATGTCGGCGTGGGCTGAAGAGTCCCGGACCCCCAGGTATGCTGCCAACACTCCAGCTCCAGCCACAGGTGAATCCCCGCCCCCACCCCCACCCCGGGTAGGCAGGGGGAGCTCCTCAAGACCATCTCAGGGGTCAGGGACGGCTTGTCTCCGCTCCTGCTGGCTGCCAGCTCCCTCTGCTGGACCCAGCCCTGAGGACGAGCTCAGACACAGGGACGCCGCTGTCTGTCCGCACTTGGGCTCTGGCAGCCCCTCCCTACTACACGTGGGCAGTCACAAGCAGGGCACCTGCTGCGTCCTCCCGGGGTCTGGGGAAGGGATTCTCCAAAGGATCTGTTCTGGGTGACCTGGGAGCTTTGCACAGGAGGAGAGAATGGGGGGGGGGGGGGGGGCAGTTTCCAACTGCTGGCACCACCATGCTCCACTCAGAAACGGTGGCTGTGTCTGCAGACAGGGGCTCTGTCCTCTCTCTCAGACGGGGAGCTGCCTGTGGGCAAGGGCTGCTGCTCACCCAGGATATAAGCCCAGCTTAGCCCCCCAGGTGCCCTGGGACAGCCTCTCCGCAGCCTGGCCATGCCCAGCCCCCAGACACCTGTCCCTGCCACTCTCGTTCCCTGGGCTCCCTCTCCCCACTGTCAGATCTGAGCTGACACTAGGCAGGGCTGGCAAGTGCCACCCTGACCTCAGCAGCCCCAGAGGTGGTGCAGCGAGAGCCTAAGAGCTGTGCCAGGGATGGGACGTGACTGCCCCCCGGAACTCAGCTGCAGGCTCGGCCATGAGGAAAGCGATACCTTAGGGAGGCGGGGTGACCAGTGAGATCAGCGTACATGACTGTCATCCCAGTTTTCCCCTCTGCCCTCCACCCCTCCTATCCACAGTGCCTGCCGAGCACACTGACCTTCAGCTCATGGACACAGGCCTCTCTGCATGCCCACCCCAAGGACAGGGGCAGTACCAGTAGGAAGGGGACTGCTCTCTGACTCCTTGTCTTCTAGTGAGTACCCAGGGGACCGAGGAGGCCACAGGCGCCAGCCCTCTCCAGCCTGGGCTTCTTGGGGCAAGAGCTAGCTGCTTCCTGGGTGACCCTCCCTGCTGGCAGCCCTGCCCTGAGGGAATTGATCGTTCTCTTGGCTCTGTGAGATCTTCCTCCCGAGTGCCTGGCAGGCCACCGGTGACTGGAAGCCAGGGTAGAGGGCACCTAGCTCCCCACCCCAAGCCTGCTGACAGGGTAGCCAGGCCTGCATCCCTGTGGGAACAAAGGCCCAGCCAGGATGGCCAGAGCCAGCTGTCCCAGGGAGGCAAGTTCAACCACCTTGGATGACCACCACTTGCCCCTGAGGAGCCTCCTGGAGAATCATGTTGCTGCAACAGCTCTTCTCATGTGCCCCCTAGACCCCAACCCAAGGGATGCCAGTCCAGAGCTCAGTGTCCAGACATAGCTCCCAGCCAGGGCAGACCAGTCAGAGATGCCCAAATCTAGATTGACAGTTGCCAAACATGTTTGGTTGTGCACCCTTATCAGAAAATATGATGTGCACAAGCACTCAGTACAGATGTGTTTCTTTAAAATTCTGTTCACTGGGATGCCTGGGTGGCTCAGTTGTTAAGTGTCTGCCTTCAGCTCAGATCATGATCCCAGGGTCCTGGGATCGAGTCCTGCGTCGGGCTCCCGGCTCAGCGGGGAGCCGGCTCCTCCCTCTCCCTCTGCCTGCTGCTTATGTTCCTGCTCTCCCTATCTCTCTCTCTGTCAAATAAATAAACAAAATCTTAAAAAAATAAAATAAAATTCTGTACACTGAGGCCGACATCGCAGCCTTAGCCTGAGGTATAATATGATTTGGAGCAAGTCACAAATCAAGGGAACAGCAAAACATTTAAAAGGGATATCCAGGAACAAGAAAGCCATAGTGAGTCTTGATAAGCTCCCACATATCCCTGGGGGTGTGGAAGGCTGTGTGCACACTAAGAGGCAGCCAGAGAGGCCCTTAGCTATCTACTGATCCCTGGCTAAGCACATAGAAAGTAAAAGTTGGGACAGATTTGTAAACTGCCTGAATCTTGAATGTGTTTCCCAACCCACACACAGATGCATTGGCAGAGGATAGAAGCCTAACTGGATCAAGGTATTTAAGCACACTTTCTGTCATTGGCATAACACTAAGCTATGCTGATCCAGGGCAATTTCTAGGACACCAGGCTTAAAAATAAAAAGAGGATTTTAAGAAATAAACTGAGCAGAGACACCAGCAGCCTCACACTGTGAGGAAGACAGACTCCATAGAATTAGTCTAGACAAGTCACTAAACAAACAAACAGCAAACTCAGGAACAACAACCCTGGTGTTTGTCATGGCGAATCAGAATTCAGAGTTGCCACAATGTATTATCAAAAACGTCCAGTTTTCAACCAAAAATTACAAGACATTCAAAGAAACAGGAAGGTGTGATCCATTCAGAGGGGGGAAAAGCAGTCAGTAGAAACTGCCTCTGCGGTGGTCCACATGTTGCACTTAGCAAACAAAGACTTCAAAGAAGCTATTTTAAATGTCTTCAAAGAACTTAAGAAAACCATGTATAAAAGAATTAATGAAAGACTCATCATATAGGGAATATCAGTAGAGATAGAAACTATATATATATCATGATATATATAAAAATATGTATGATATATATGATTTATATATATATATATAATACTATTTTTAAAGAACCAAATGGAAATTCTGTAGTTGAAAAGTACAGTAACTGAAATGAATAATTCACTAGAAGGGTTCAACAGCATCTTTGAGCTAGAAGAATAAAGAATCAGCAAACTTGAAGATAGATCAATTGAGATTATCCAATCTAAAGAACAAAAAGAAAAGAAAGAATGATGAAAAAATGAACAGAGTTTCAAATACCTGTAGAATATCATCAAACATATCAATATACACTTAATAGGATTTCAAAAAAAAGAAGAAAGAAAGAGCCAGAAAAATATATTTGAAGATACAACGGTCCAAAAGTTTCCAAATTTGATGAAAAAGATTTACACATACAAATAAAGTCCAGGGGTGCCTGGGTGGCTCAGACGGTTAAGTGTCTGCCTTCGGCTCAGGTCATGATCCCGGGGTCCTGGGATTGAGCCCCACATTGGGCTCCCTGCTCAGCGGGGAGCCTGCTTCTCCCTCTCCCTCTGCCTGCCACTCCCCCTGCTTGTACTCTCTCTCTTTCTAATAAAAAAATTTTTTAAATCTTAAAAAAACAAAAACAAATAAAGTCCAGATAGGAGAAACAGAAAAACATCCATAGACATTATAGTAAAACTGTTGAAAGACAGAGACAAAGAAAATCTTGAAAGTAGCAGGAGAAAAGTGATGCATCATATAAGGGAAGCACAATAAAATTAACAGCTGATTTCACATCAGAAACAATGGAAGCCAGAAAGAGTGGGGTGGCATAATCAAAATGCTGAAAAAAAACAAAAAAGTCAAACTAGAAATCTTTATCCAATAAAAGTATACTTCAGAAATGAAGGTGAACTGAAGATACTCCCAGATAAAGAGTGAGAACTTGTTGCTAACAAGCATGCCTCATAAAAAATATGAAAAGGGGCGCCTGGGTGGCTCAGTTGGTTAAGCGACTGCCTTTGGCTCAGGTCATGATCCTGGAGTCCCTGGATCGAGTCCCGCATCGGGCTCCCTGCTCGGCAAGGAGTCTGCTTCTCCCTCTGACCCTCCTCCCTCTCATGCTCTCTGTATCTCATTCTCTCTGTCTCAAATAAATAAATAAAATCTTTAAAAAAAAAAAAATATGAAAAGAAGTCCTTCAGGGTGAAAGGAAATGATACTAGACAGTAACTCGAACCCGTATGAAGAAATAAAGAGCACCAAAACAGGTAACTGTGTAGATAAATACAAATGACACTACGAATATATTTTTCTATTTTCTTCTTTTAACTGATTTAAAAGACAATTGCATAAAATAATAATTATAAAGCTGTATTGTTGGGCTTATACATACAAAAAAATTATATATAACAAATACATAATAGTACAAAGAGAGGGAGGGAACAGAGATATATTGGAGCAAAGAAAGGACACCAGATGGTAACTTGAGTCCACAGCAGAAAATGAAGAACACCAGAAATGATAAATATGTGGGTTGATATAAAAGATTCTCTAAATATGTTTTTTCTCCTTTCTTCTCTTAAAATTTTAAAAAGACAGAAGATAGTATAAAGCAATAATTATAATACTATTATTGGATTTATAACATACATGGATATAATATACATGACAATATTAGCACAAAGGGTGAGGAAAGAAGTGAAATTACATGGAGCAAAGTCTTGATAATTTATAGAACTGAATTAGTATTAATCTGAAGTAGACTGTGATAAATTACATACTATAATCCCAAGAACAACAATTAAGATAATAACTCAAAAATATAATAAAGGAATGACAACAAAGGAAATAAAAGGTACATAAGAAAAATCTGTATTTAACACAAAAGAAGGCAGTAAAGGAAAAACAGAAAACAAAAAAAATAACATGAAACATATAGGAAAAATACCAAAATTGCAGTGATAAACTACATCAATAATTACACTAAGTGTAAATAAAACATTCAGGTTAAATGTGATGATGTAAACATTATCAGACTGGATTAATAAAACAAGATCCAATTATATGCTGCCTACTAGAAACATTTCTGATCTAAAGACACAAATAGGTTGAAAGCAAAAGAATGGAAAAATATATGCCATGAAAACAATAACCATAAGAGAAATAGAATGTTAGGACTTGAAGAATGTTAGACTTGAAGACAAAAAATGATACTAGAGACAGAGACAGTTTATAATGATAAAACGGTCAATCCATCAGAATGATAAAGTAATGAACACATATGCACCTAACAACGGAGCCCCAAAATATACAAAACAAAAACTGGCAGAATGGAAGAGAGAAATAGAAAATTCTCCAATAAGAGTTGGAGGTTTGAACACTCCAATTTCAATAATGTATAGAACAACCAGACAGGAAATCAGCAAGGATATCTGAGATTTGAACAACACTATCAAACAATTTAATCTACCATGTATAGAACATCCCACCCAACAATAGCAGGAATACACATTCTTTTCAACTGCACTGAAAATATTCACCAGGATAGACCATATGCTAGATTATAAAAGAAGTCTCAATAAATTGAAAAGGATTAAAATCATAGAATAATGTTCTCCTAACACAACAGAATTAAATTCGAAATCAACAACAGAGGAAAATTTGGGAATCACCAAATATTTAAGAATTAAACAACACATTTCTAAATAACTTGTAGGTCAAAAAGAAATCACAAGGCAAAGGTAAAAGTATTTGAATTGAATGACCACACACAACATAGCAAAATTTATAGATTGCCATTAAAACAGTACTTAGCAGAAAATTTATAGCTTTAAAAACTTGCATTAGAAAAAGAACATGCCAAATCAAAAACCTAAATGTCCAAGTGAGAAATTAGAAAAAGAAGAGCAAACTAAACCCAAAGCAATAAAAAATAAGGAAATAATAAAGATTAGAGTAGAAATCAATGAAACAGAAACCAGAACAATAAGGGGGGAAAAAAAAGCAATGAAACTAAAATGTAAAGATTAACAAAATTGACAAGCATTTAGATAGACATACCAACGGAAAAAAATACGAATTACTAAAATCAAAATGAAAGAGGGAATATCACTGCCAACCTCACAGAAATTAAAAGATGATAAAGGAATACTATGAACAACTTTATGCCAACAAATGAGAGCACTTAGATGATTAACATCATTGGTTATTAGAGAAATGTAAATTAAAATCACAATGAGATACCACCTCAGACCCATTAGGATGGCTACAATCAAAAAGACAATAACAGGGGTGCCTGGGTGGCTCAGTCTGTTAAGCGTCTGCTCAGGTCATGATCCCACGGTCCTGGGATCGAGCCCCACATCGGGCTCCCTGCTCAGTGGTGAGCCTGCTTCTTCCTCTCCCTTCTGTTTGTGCTCTCTCAAATAAATAAAATCTTAAAAAAAAAAAAGACAGTAACAAGTGTCTACGAAGATGCGGAGAAATTGGAACCCTCATACATTGTTGGCAGGAATGTAAAATGATGCAACCACTTTGGAAAACATTTTGGCAGTTTCTTAAAAAGTCAAACGTAAATCTGCCAGATGATGCAGCAATTCTCCTAGGTATATACCCAAGAGAAATGAAAACTTCTGTCCGAACAAAACCCACGAATGTTTATAGCAGTTTTATTCATAACAGCCAAAAAGCAGAAACCATTCAAATGATGAAATGCTGGTGAATGGATGGATAAAATGTAGTGCATTCACACAACAGAATATTATTCTGAAGCGTGAATACTATTCTGAAGGAATGAAATACTGATATGTATTAAAACATGAATCTCAGAAACGTCATGCCAAGTTGAGCAAACTAGACACAAACTACCACACGTTGTATTGAGCCCATGTGTATGAAATGTCCAGGACACGTAAATCTGTGAAGACAGAAAGTAGAGTAAAGGCAGCCTGGGAATTGACTACAGATGAGCAGGAAGGTGATAGAAATGGTCTGAAATTGGATTACGGTGATGATTGCACAACTACATTTGTTTACTAAAAGTCACTGAATTGTACATTTAAAAGAGGTGAATTTGTGGTATGTAAGTCATACTCAATAGAGACCTTTTAAAATTATATACATGTACTGCAAGTAAAATACACATTCACTAAAAAAAAAAACCCAGAAATTTTAAAGGATGAGATAAAATAAATATAACTTAATTTCTAGTAATTTCTTCCTGAACCCTTTCAACTCCGGAGATCACTATACTCAATTACAAGGAGAAGCAGGTGGTCCAATGGTTAGAGATGTGGACCTGGAGCCAGGCTGCCTGGGTTTATATCTCAGCTCTGCTACCTACTAGCTGAATAAACTTGGGAAGCAATGTAAGCTCTCTGGGGCTCCCTCTCTTTGTTTGTAAAATGGGGATGATGAGAATAATAATTAAGCAGATGTCCAGGGGCTCTTGGGAGGGAGCCATGGGGAGGGGCCACTCCCAACCCATCCCTGCAGGTAACACTAGACGCAGGTCCATTGCCATTTAGAAGTCTTCCTCATTCCCAACTCCTAGGCAAGGCAGGCTCACCAAACTAACCCACAAAGCACCTGCTGTGTGCTTAGCACCAAGCACTCAGGTTGGAAAGATAGTGCTCCCCCACTCCAGACACATACAATATGCAGACTGCATCACAGGTTTACAGAGTCTAATGAGAACTTACCTTTATTGTGTGGATAGGGAAACTGAGGTCTAGAGAGAAGACACTAACTCTAGAACACTGGGAGGACTGGCAGTTCCCACGGCTGGAAAGAACTTTGAAAAGGAAATGTCAAAGGTGCAATGGCATTCTGAGCAGCGCAGGGAAGAGAGAGGGAGTGGGCTGAGGGGAGTGGGTGGTGCACAGAGCAGGGTGTGGATGTGGAGATGGGGAAGCAGCAACCTGTTGCACTGCCCAGAGCCACTGGTGAGCCACCAGCTCCAGCGGGGCAGAGAACGCAGGCGAAGGGCAGGCGCCCTGGAACTCCAGAAGATCTTGTCTGGTCCGTGCACTCACCCGCTCACCCCAGGGTGCGCCCTGGGCCTGAGCTCCATCCCCTGTGTCTCCGCTGACCTCTTCAAATCCCTGCTGGCCCCAAGAGACTGTCCAACTCCAAGTTCAATGACCCCGGATTGGAGCTGTTCCTGGGCTGCTTGGGCAGACCTGACTACCCCAGCTCAGGTCCTACCTGAGCCGTGGGGCGGGGCGGTGGGGAGGGGGCAGAGTCGCCTGCCTTGCAAGCCTGGAGACAGTTGCAGCTGTGTGGACTCTGGTCTGGCACCCCGACCCTGCACAGAACTGGGGAGTGGTGAGGTGCAGGGTGGGGTTCCAGCACCTGACCTCTGTCCATTCTAATTTATCTCCAGCAAGCATTCGCGGAGTAAGCTCATGATCACCCTCTAAAACTCGCTTCCACCCCAACTTGACTTCTAGCAGCCACTCCCCTGAAAATTAGGGTTCCAGCCAGAGAATTTTGGAGGCCCCCACCCCAACCTCCCTGGATGACAGCTTCTTTCTCCTTCCTTCCAGCTCTTACCAGCTAGCCCATCCTCTGTTCATTGTCCCCGTCTAACTCTCCCTCATCTCCCTCTCTTTTGGCCAGCTCACAGGCAGAACAGGGCAGAAGGATTGAGGAGGACATAGGGATCACCCCAGGGCTGACCTGCTTGCTCTGTGTTCGCAGTTCTGCCCTTCAGTGCGGTATCTTTGACAAGCTGTTTGACTTCTCTGTGCCTCAGTTTCTCCATCTGGGAAGTGAGGATAATAATGGTACCAATTTCTTACAGTCACTGGGAAGACTGGGGGTGGAGAGTGGCATCGCTGTTACTCCCTTTGCCCACATGCCCTCCCCATCCAGCCTTCATCCTCTTCCTCCCCACACTATGCAGGAATTGCACAGAGAGGTGAGACACAGATAAGTAACATTTCGGTAGAGCCACTGCCATTCTGAGACCCGAGGCCAGTCGTGGATTGGAGCCAACTTGCTCCGGCTTGGGCACTTGCAAACATCTCTTCCCAACTTCTCATTCATTGACTTCATGTTGGTAGACTGAAATCACCCGTGGTGGGAATGGTTACACCAGGGATATTGACAAATGCTACAAATAAAGACTTTGTCCCAGAAAGCCAGTGGTTCAACAGCTAGTAGCTGTTTTAACTGCCTGGGGGTCGGGTACCCGGAGCACTGGATGCTACAGTGAGCCCCTGGGAAAGAGCCAGAGGAGCCCTGGAAGAGCTGTGGGTAGAGCTAGCCTTACCTACCTCCTTCTCCCTCTCCTCCAGCCCCAGGGCAGCCCTGTGCCTGGACCACTAAGATGGCCTCCTGACGGCAGTCCCCACACCCACTCAGCTCCCTCCAATCTCCCCTCCACTAACCCAGGATGCAACAACCCCTCGAGGCCCTGTTAGGATGAAGGCAGCCCATCAGGCTCTGCAGGCTCTGGCCCCTTTCCTCCCGCTCTTCCTTTGAGTACTTCCTAGACTTCTTTGTACGGCTTGTTCCTGCCTTCGGGCACCTGTTTCCTCACCTAGGTGGCTCCTCCCAGCCTTCAGGCCCACTTCCCAGGGCAAACTCCTAATCTGCCTTCAGATCTCAGTGTTGGGGATAGGGGGGACCTTTCCTGACCTCTCACCCCTCCCAGGGAACAATGCTTATCACCGTTTTTATCTTCTTGTGTGTAGGTGATCTTCTGGAGTCTTTCTCGCTGCAGAGATGGTAAGCTTCAGGAAGGGGCTACGGTCTGGCTTGCTCAGCATCAACCTGCAACACAGGACCTCGAACATAGGTGCCTGGTAAATATTTGCCAAATGGATGAATGAAAGAATGATCCAGTGGGAATACTGACTTTGGGGAGTAAGGGACCGTTTTTAAATCCAGTGGCAGCGGGGCTCCCCTTGGAGTCCGAGCCTGAGGGCAGAGTCTGTCCCCATCTTTGAGGCACTGCATGACCTGGGAGCCCCCGCTTCCTCTTCTGTAAGATGGGCTAATAATGAGAGTCAGGTGCTTGGCATACCGCCAAGGTTGCTGTGAGATCAAATGTTCCAATGGACTCGAGAGACTTCTCTGAACGGGCCAGCCAAGTCAGGAGGGGGCTGGGGTTTAGATTCTGGCACTGCGGCGGGATGGCTGGGTCAGGTGGGAGGATGCACTCAGTCTCCTGGAGTTTCTGTCTCCTCGGCTGTGCGCCTCAATCCCCACTTCACCATGCAGTGGGAGGGCTGATTGCTCAGCCCTGAGTCTGAGAGGGAGCAAGCCCGGAGCTCAGTGGGTGGCCACTGTGACTAGGATCTTCGACTCCAAACCCACTTTATACAGAAGCTGGGTGGAATTGCTTATGGAGAAACCAAAGAATGCTATCAGAGTATGCATTTTCCTGGTACGCTTGGACCTGGAGGACAGGTCGGAGTTTGGGGAGGGGCCTCCCTGAGCATTTTTCTGTGCCGGGCACTGCACATGCAGGGAGAAGCTGGCCATCTGGGTCAGCTCTAGGTGGTTCCTTCCGCGGGAGCAGCTCAGGAAGCAGGCGAGGCTGACCACAGTGGGAGCCTCTGGGCAGGCCCTGGCCATAGGCAGGCAGGAGCCTGGGGCCATCAGATTGTTCGTGCAATGTGGCTGAACAGGAACGGCACAGTGGATGCTCAGAGCTCAACCTCAGACCACAGGGAAATAGGGCTTCCCACTTGGATAGGCTGTGCTGAGCATTTGTTTAGAGTTTAAAGGAGGGAGCTGCCATATTCTGAGCACCTTCTACAGGCCAGGCTCCAGCCTCGGCACTTCACACAGCATCCAAACAATCCTGCCTGGACGTGCTACTAGCCCACTTTCTGAAGGAGGAAACTGAGGCTCAGAACAGTGAGGTGATTTGCCCAAGGTCACATAGCTCAAAATGTACTCAGCGAGAATTCTAATCCTAAACCAGCAACTTTCCACTGCCGCGTTCTGCCTCCCTGGGAAAAGGGGCTGGATCCTAGGGAGACCGGCCCTTGGCTACCTCCTGGGAGGGAAAGGGAGCAACAGGGCCCAGGGCCCAGGGCCCTGGACACTCTCCCCTGAGTCTCTGCCACTTTCGAGTAGAGGTGGGGACCTCTGTGTGCCTCTAGCGGAATAATATTATTAGCTCTAATTTAATGAGGGGTTATTATGTGCCAGTGAGCTTTCATTAACTCATTTAATCCTCAAAACAGCCCTGTGGCTGAGTCTCTTGATAATCCCCATATACAGATGAGAAACTGAAGCCCAAGAAAAGCTGGGCTTGATTCCTTTGGCACCTCTTCTTCTTTCTTAGAAAAGAAAGATATATTGTTAGGGTTCTTTGGAACATCGACCCAGAGTCACATAACAACTAAGGGAAGAATGAGTTGATTGGGAAGTCCTCCCTCCTGTCTACCCTTAGTTCCCCAGGCTGCAGCGAGAGCTTGACATTCCACAGCTTCTCTGGGCCAGGTGGCAGCCACCCCCTACCATGCAACCTCAGCCCCTCCTCTGCTGAAGGTCAGGAGAGACGTGGTTCTCCTTTGTTCCCCAGGCCTCTGGGGAGCTCCTAACCCCAGAGAGGCCGGCTGAGGTCATGGGTCTGTGCCCCCTCCCCAGGCCGGCCTGGCCATGCTGGCAGCCCCGTCAATCAGGTGCAGCTCACTCAGCAGCCAGCCTTTCATTTCCTAAATTAAAAGGGCTTGTGATTCCTGATTGAATTAAAGGCGGGAAGTTCAGCTCTGAGACTAGCAGGGAGATTTCAATCACAAGAGACTCGAGGCAGTCAGGGTGGGCAGGAGGGAGAGGCACCGAACAGATAAGCCTGTGGGCAAGGGTAGGGATGCCCCCAGGACACCACTGCTTCTCTCCCAGGCTAGACCTAGGCAAAATATGGTGTGAGGATGGCTAATCCACAGCACCAACTTCCCATAAGCCTTTTGAGCATGTTAGTTTGAGTCAGAGAAATTTCATCCTCCCCCTTGCCCTTTGTACAGTAGACAACCTGCACCACTGTACCAGGCAGCTCTGCTTGCCCATGTATTTATTAAATACCCTCAGAAAAGTGAATTCTACAGTGCTTCTCAATTCCTATTGGCAGCAAGTTCTTTCTGCCTTATCTCCTAAACTCCATGTTGGACCATCAGGAGACAAGAAAGATGAAACCTTTTGCTTTGGAGTCATAAAGGTCAGTTACTCAGCCTGCTTTTCCTCCACCTCTAAGATGCTACAAACGCCCAGTGCCTTCCTAGAGACCTGGAGAGACAGGAGAGAGGATTGCAATGAATATCAAGAGACGCAGTCCTGGCCGTGTGCCTTGGGGAAAGCCCTTTTTCACCCTGGGACTCAGTTCCCCATTTTCAATGGGAGGCATAGCCCTTATAGGGTTTGCCAGAGCTCTTGCCTCCTTGGATAGCCAGGATTAGGGTGTGCCTTCTTGCGTGGGCCGGCAGTGAGCCCACCTTGTGTAACCGCCCCCCTGCCAAGGGACAAGTCAGGAATGGTGAGGGTAGCTGTGGAAGCCCATGTCTTCCAAGGACAGCAAGAAGGACCAAACTCTACCCAGGGTAGGTGGGAGTAGGGTTCTACATCAAGATGAACTGACTTCCTGAGTGAGGGTGGTTTCTGGAAATAGATCATACAAAAGCCCTCTCCCCCTCGCGCTACCCCCACCCCCTTAGGCCCTGTGGTGTCTCCACGGGGGAAGCCTTACTTATAAGGGGTCACACGCAGCTGCCAGGACTGAGGTCAGACCTGAGGAAGGACCTACAGCATGGGATAGATAAGGCAGCTGCACGCATCATCAAAGGCGGGGTGGCATGGGGCAGGTTTAAGGAACGGGGAGGTCATGGCCCTCACCTAGGGTGGTGGCAGCGAGCTCTGAGCCTGGGATCAGAGAGCGGGGTTCTCCTCTCTTGCCTCGCTGGCTGTGAGCAGGTCCTTTCCCTCTCCTGCCGAAGGGAGGTGCCGATCCATCCTAGCAAACAAGGCGGGTGCGGGCTGCCTGTGGCAGGGTGACAGGGGGCTGGGAGACAGTGTTGCCAGAGGCTTTTTCCTACAGATCTGAATTTTGCATACCCTTCACTAATGTGAACATATCTTAGGTTTCGTGCCGTGGTGTAGGCTGTGCCCTTCTCTACCTGTGAGCAGACTCGCGGGCCCTTTCCGTGTACCAGGTGCTCCTGCGAATATTTCACCTGCGTTTAACTCCTTTAATTTTCTCAGTGACTCTTGTTATCTCCATTTAGAGAGGAAACGGAGGCACGGAGAGATCCGGTGACCCACCCACGCTTCGCGGTAGCAGAGTATCCGGGCTCCAGAGCAGTGCTGAGTCTTAAGCTAGAGCTCTCTGTGCTCATGGAAATGTTCTGTATCCTGTGCTGTCCAACACGGTAGCCACCAGTCCTGTGCGGTCTTCGAGCGCTTGCTGTATGGCCCACGCACCTGGGGAACTCGATTTTAATGTCTCTTAATTCTAATGTAAATAGCCACACGGGGCTGGTGACTGCTATAGAGCACAGTGCGGCGCTCAGACTCTGCTGGGCCACCGGGCAGGACAAGGGCCATCTAGCTGTGCCCCTTCACCCTCCGTCTCCTCCTCCTGGCCACTCCCAGCCCAGACTTCCGAGAAAGTTCTCTCTTTCCCCCACATTCCCCTGTGAGGGCGTCCGTGAACCACCCACGTCTGCCTCCATATTTCCTACCTGTCCTGAAGGTGTCCCAGATGTCAGGGGCAGCCCCACGCAGGGGCCGGGGCTGGGGCTGGTCCTCGGGGTCTGGATGTGCTCCCTGTGGGACCTGCCCTCTTAGTGCTGACAACCTAGAGTGACACCAGGGAGAAAGCTCTGTTTCCTCCGCAGTGACCCACGTCCACCAGGGAGACGTGTGCGGACGGCCCTCCCGCACCGGGGCCTCAAGCTGGTGGCTCACCCCTGGGTCACACCTTCTCCTGGGGCCTGGGGTCCCTGAGAGACTGACAGTGTGTTCTGACGCACCTCCTGCTCTGCCCCCCAGGGCCCTGATACAGCACTTCTGGAGGGCGTCAGGCCCCAGGCCCCAGGGATTCTGGTCCCTCGAGGCAAGCCCACGGGGGGGGGGGCAGCTCAGAAGAGATGGGATTCCTAGTGGACCTTAAAGTAGGAAAAGTCATTAGCTGGGGGGCAGCTAGGAGGAAGGCATCTCTTGCGGAAAGAAAAGCAGGGCCAGAGGTGCAGAGGCTTTGAGGCTTGGCTGTGTGGCCATGCGGGAAAGAGGCAAGGGTTGGAGCAGAGGGCCTGGAGAGGGGAGGCGGCGGCTGAGAACACTACTTGCTGCCGGCATCCCCGTCCCCATCCCCATCCTCGCAGTGCTCCCTGCAGACCGGCTTGCTTCTCCACCCACCACAGCGTCATCGCTTTGATTCTCACAGCTGCCCGGGGGCCAAGATACACCTGACACATGAGAGGAAGTGGAGGCTTCCAGAAGGGAAGGTCGCCTGACCAGGCCCCACAGCTGGCAGGACGCACACCCCCGCACCTGCCATCAGCGACACACACCCGGCATCCTTCCTAACACTGTTGGGCTTTCTTCCGCAAGCAGCAGATCTGAAGGGAGGCCGGCAGGCTTGTGCAGGCTGCTGAGTGGGGCAGTGGAGGATGGGTGGGAATGGGAGAGGCAGGAGGCCTGGAGCTCCAGATGGGGCGGGGCGGGGGCCAGAGAAGGAATGGGAAAGAAAGAGGAATGAGCTGAGTTTCAATCCTGTTAAGTCTGAGGGGCTGTGAGATCTGGAGCTCAGGGCAAGAGGCCTGAGGTAGAAGGAAAGGTTTGGAGGCCAGTGGTGACAGCTGAAGCTCTAGAAAGTTCAGGGACAGGGGAGGCACCCTGTCATACCCTGAGGACTTCTGACCTCTCTCCAGGGCCGGCAGAAGTGGGAGCCCTTCAAGGAGATGGAGGAGGAGTGGGGAGCAAAGGCTCTGAGCAGGCCAGCAAGATAGGAACTCAGATCTGGTGCCCAGGAGGTCCTAGCAGGGGCTGCAGAGGGCCAGGGGCGAGGGCTGGACTGTGGGGTGAAGAGGACAGGAGGTCCAGCCAGAGGGGGTGAGGCATTCTCCAGGATGAGGAGAAAGCTGGCGCAGCGGTCACAGGGGTGGGGCGAGTGTGCCTTTGGGGGCCCAGGCACGCCTACCACCACCATGGGAGTAGTCCCCGGAGCTTCGGGTCTGCCGGCCCAGGCTCCCTCTGACGGGCGTGGCCTCTCGCACTTCCTCCCCACACCTTCCCCAGAGCGCTCAGAAAAGTTGCTGAGCCCATTGCAGGCCCTGGGAAGGGTTTGCTGATTCACTGAGGCTCCGAGTCTAGCCGTCAGGAGGTGGCAGAGCCCTAGCCCTGCCCCGGGGAAAGGGGGCATCGTAGGGCCCAGGCACAGGGTGGGGGGGCAGCCTGGAGGATGTAGGAGAGGCAGCTACATGCTCGCCATCCTTCACACACGTGCTGTGTGGGGGTAGAGGTGGGCAAGGGCCATCCTCAAGAACCAGGAAGAGACAGACAGATCCATGGCTGGATGTCCCCTGAAGCAGAGGAGCAGAGAGGGCCCAGGACAACAGTTCCCAAGGAAAGGGCACAATCCCTGCCAGCCATGGAATCAAGGAGGGCTCCATGGAGGAGGCTGCCATTAGTGCGAGGTCCCATGGAGATGGGAGGAAAAGGGTACTCCCAGCAGCAGGTGCACAAGCAGGAAAATGAGAGGCCTTGTCAGCATCTGGCAAGGGGCCTGGGTTGGCTGGCTCCTTGGGCGGGCCGGCCATGAGGTGTGGAGAGACACGAGGCCAAAGGGAAACTGGGTTCCAGGTAGAGAAAGCTTCAAATGTCCAGTTAAAGAGTTTGAACTTTATCCTGTAGGCCATGCAGAGCTCTTGCAGCAGGACAGACACCTCGGGAAGTGGGAAGGCAAAATGGTCCTCACTGGGAAAGGAGGGAAGGGAATGTCCATCGGGGTCTCGCCCAGGGCAGGAACACCAGCCCCACAGTCCAACTCTCTCACAAGCCAGGATGGCAAAAATAGCTGGGAATCCCTCTGGGATAAAAATAGCTGTGGGCAGGGGAGTCCACCTGCATAGACAGGTAGGAAAAGTAGGTCATGGCTGAGGGCCACCTGGGAGATGAGCAAGAGGGAGCCAGATCTCCACTCAGAGCCAACTGCTTCTTCCCTCATCCAAGCAGACCCAGCCCTTCTGGGCAGTTCTGAGCAAGGTCTGTCAAGGGAGACGGGGCTGGAGTCAGCCCTCCCAGGCCTCAGGCTCACAGTTATCTCCGGGGTGGGGGTGGGGGGCTTTCCCATCTCCCACCTGTGTCCGGGTAGGTCTGGCTTTTGGGCATCTTCTGGCTCCTTGTCTTCACTTTAGGAATCCACTTCCCAGAAGAATCTAGTGCTTGGTTTCTCGGCGACATCACCTCCTCGACTCACAGAGTTCATCATTAATTTCTCTCTTTATTGCTATTGTGGATGTGTTGAGCATTTGTTAAGTTCTATGCACCGTGCCAACTTCACACTATGTGGATCTTTCTGAAATATGAGTCTGTTGCCCAAGAGCCAGGCATTTCTCTCTTGGAGCCCTTGTCCACACTCTTAAGTAGTTTCTTAATTACCATGCAGTGAAATTTCTTTTCTTTTCCTTCTAGGATACAGTTCCATGAAATGTAACTGATGTGTAGATTCGTGTAATCACTACCACAATCAGGCCATAGAATGTTTCCTCATCTCCCCAAATCCCTCATGTTATCCCTTTAGAGTTACACCCTCACCACACCCATAACCCCAGCAACCACTAATCTGTTTTCCATCACTGTAATTTTGTCTTTTCGAGACTGTCAAATAAATGGAGTCATTCCATATATAACCTTTTGACTGGCTTCTCTCATTTAGCGTAAATGTCTGAGATTCATCCAAGTTCTTGCCTCTATCAATGTTGTTCCCGTCACCGTATTCCGTTGTCTGGCTGTATGGCGCTTCATTAAACCGCTCACCCACTGAAGGACATTTGGGCTGTTTCCAGCCTTGGGCTAGTACAAATAAAGCTGCCGTGAACATCCACGGACAGGGCTGCACGTGAAGAACACTTCATTTCTCTGGGGGTCGATGCAGGGGTGGGGTTGCCAGGTCCTGTGGTTAGTGGATGTGTCACTTGACAAGAAACGAACAAACCATTTTTCTTTTTTTTTTTTTTTTAAGATTTTATTTATTTATTCATGAGAGACAGAGAAAGAGAGAGAGAGAGAGAGAGAAGCAGAGGGAGAAGCAGGCTCCCCGCTGAGCAGGGAGCCCGATGCGGGACTCGATCCCAGGACCCTGGGATCATGACCCGAGCCGAAGGCAGATGCTTAACCGTCTGAGCCACCAAGGTGCCCACAAACCATTTTTCTAAGCACCTAGGCCATTTTATGTTCCCGCCAGCAGCATATGAGAGACCCAGTTCCTCAGCGCTTCCGTTTGTCAACATTTTTTATTATAGTTATTCTGATGGACGTGCGGTGGTATCTCATTGAGGTTTCCGTCTGCACTTCCCTCATGGCTGGTGATGTTGCGTATCTTCCCACGTGTTCATTTGTCATCCTTATACCCTCTTTGGTGAGGTGTCTTACAAATCCTTTGCCCATTTTTTTTATAATTGGGTGACTTGTTTTCTTGCTGTTGAATTTTTAGAGTTCTTTATATATATTTTAAGTAGAAGTCCTTTGTCGGTTATGTGGTTTACAGATCCACCCCCCCACACCCCCACCTCCCCCCACCCTGTCCATCTGTAGCTTGTCTTTTCATTCCCTTGACAGTGTCTTTGGCCGAACAAAAGGTTTTCGTTTTCATACAGTCCAATTTAGCGATTTTCTCTTTCATGGCTCATGCTTTTGGTATCATTTATAAGGTCCCTCACCTAACCCCAGGAGATTTTCACATATGTTATCCCTCGAAAAGTTTTATAGTTTCATGCTTTATATTTAGACATGATCCATTTTGAACTGATGCTTGTAATTAGGTCAAGGTTTGGTTTTTTTGCTTATGGGTGACCAATTGTTCCAACACCATTTGTTGAAAAGACTAACCTATCACCACCACCATGTCTTTGGATCTTTGCACATATTGATCACATTCGTGTGGATCAATTTCTTCACATTCCACTCTGTTTCACTGACCTATGTGTCTATCTCTTTGCCAACTTGACACTGTCTTGGTTATGTCATTTTATACAGTCTTAAAATTGAGTAGATTCCTCCCACTTTCTTCTTTTTCTTCTTTCAAAATTGTTTTAGCTATTCTAATTCTTTGCCCTTTCATACAATTTTAGAATCCACTCATTAATATCCCCACCACCACCACCCAAATCCCACTGGGATTTTGATTGGCATTGTGTCAAATCTATAATTCACTTTGGGAAAATGGGTATCTTGGCTATGTTGAGTCGGATACAGTATCTTTCCATTCATGTGGGTCTTCATCGATTTCTTGCAATAGCATTTTGTAGTTTTCAGCATCCGGGTCCTGCCTCTCACACTGTTCAGCTGCCACTCGCCTTTCCATTAGACTGTCAGCCCCATGAGGGCAGGGAGGGGGTCCACGTTGCACACTGCTGTGTTCAGTGAGCTCCCAGTGACCCTCCTGGCATGTGCAGGCCCTAACTAAATATCTCTGAATGGACTACAGCACCTCTACACAGGTCATCTCATTTAATCTTCCCACAATTCCTCCAGGGTAGAGGTTATACTCCGTACTTTATGGAGGAGAAAACCAAGGTTTGGAAAGGACCTGTAGTAGGCATTATTTTAAGATGATCCTCAAGATTCCCACTCCCGGGCATACAGCCCCTGTAAAATCCCCTCCCTTGAGTATGGGCAAGACCCAGGACATCATTCCTGTGATTAGATCACATTCTATGGCAGAGATGAAGGGAGTTTGCTGATATAGTTAAGGTCCCCAGTCACTTGACTTTGAATTAATCACCCAGGAGATTTTCTTGGGTGGGCCTGACCTCATCAGGTGTACCTTTAAGCCGAGAGTCTAGGGAATCTAGAGTCTAGATGGAAGACGTCAGAGAGGTTCAAAGCAGCAGACATGCTCTTCTGTTGACCTTGAGGAAGCAAACTGCCTGTGGAGAGAGTCCCATAGCAGGGAACAGTGGTGACATCTGAGCTGAGGCCCTCAGTCCCACAACTACCAGGAACTTGGCAAAGGAGGGCCTCGGATGAGATCATAGCCCCAACCAACACCTTGATTTCAGCCTAGTGAGACCTGGAGCAGAGAATCTAGTTATGCTGTGCCCCAACTACTGACCTACAAAAACTGGGAGATAAAAAGTGGGTGTGGTGTTAAGTTTGAGGTAATTTGTTATACAGCACTGGAAAACTAATACAGGGTCCTTTCTCAGAGCTGGGACCCACGGGCCCCTAGACTGCCAAACTCCTGCTCCTTACCACTCCAGCATATCCTAATGCCTTCTTCTTTTGGGGGGCACAGAGGCCCTCCCAGCTCATGCCTTTTGCTTTGCTTTGCTTTGTTCTTCTGTTTGGACCTCAGGCTTACAGCCTCCATGGTCCACGATGCTCCCCAATGATCTGTGCACAGCCCACTTTGATTTATGTTGGTTAGTTAGTTGGTTTTAATAAGTGCAAGAAGCATCCTTAAACCCACCACCCCGAACGATACCTAGTTCTTGACAATAACCACGTCACACCGTAGCCCCCCATACCGCCAATCCCTCCACCTGTGGTTACTGTCGTCTGAACCTCCTGTTCATCATTCCCTTGCTTAATGCTTTATAGAGTTTAATTGCATCCATATGGATGCCATAAAACACATTTTTAAAAATCGTAATGGTTTTTAACTTTATAAAGAGTATCACATGGTATATAATCTCTTGGGACTTTTTCATCTCGATTTCATGTTGCCAGGATTGATGCACATTGTTGCATGTTGGAGTAGGGCACACGTTTTGACTG
This sequence comes from Neomonachus schauinslandi, assembly GCF_002201575.2. Classification (NCBI taxonomy): domain Eukaryota; kingdom Metazoa; phylum Chordata; class Mammalia; order Carnivora; family Phocidae; genus Neomonachus; species Neomonachus schauinslandi. The sequence continues at coordinate 106,326,238 of NC_058410.1, read as the reverse complement.
CTGTGTAGTATTCCACGTGTGACCCCACGGCCACAGGCCCTCTGTCCAGTCTGCAGCTCCCGGGCGTCGGGCAGTTTCTGGCTTCAGGGCTGTTCTAAACACGCTCATCCCAGGCTCCTGGTCCAGTAATTCACTTCTCAGAGTCCAATTCTGCCCAAATAAACCAAAGGGTAAGGATTTTGTTTCTTTGACAGAGGAGAAACAGGAGCCTACCCCCACTGCTAGCCTGGGGCCCACTCTGACTTACTGCTCCCCCTGTGCGCCCCCCAGCCTGCTGCTTCCAATAGATCCATCTGAGTCGCTCCGGGGCCGTGAGCCCCCCTGCCACCCAGCCGGGGAGCGTCAGGAGCACGCAAGCAGCTCTGCCCCAACCCGAGTTTCAACATCGGGAGCTGGCTCTGAGGAAGCTCGCTGACCACGGTGGCGGCTCACTCAACGGCTGCGGGCAGGGCTCTGGCCCCAAAGACGTCTCTCTGAGCGCTCGGAATGCCATGTCCCGGAAAGCCCCCCAGTCTCCAGAGCCACAGAGCATACGATGACAACGAGTGTGGTGACAAGTTGGCAAAATGGGAAGTGAAACGCAGCCCCAGGCGGGCCCCCACCCTGGCGGGCCTCGCCAGAGCCCCCAGTTGAGTCACTGACCCCTCTTGGGCCAAAGTGTCCTCACGTAGCCCAGAGGAGATGCACGCCCAGTGAGATAAGAGATTTGACATCGGGCCGGAGGGAAAGTACGAGAGGGTGGGGAGGCTGAGCCCAAGGTCACGTCTGGCCGCTTGTGGTCCTCTCTGTAGAAGGAACCCAGCCCGGGACTGAACGGAAGGGCCGCTCGCTCTTGTCCAGGGCTCCCAGGGCCCCTGATGGCACCGTCACCATCAAATGGAAGAGGACGACAGCCCCTCTCCACGCCGTGACCCTGTCTCGGTGTCCCCGCCCGCCCTCTCAGCACGAGTGGATCATACCCACATGCACATCTTGAGGAGTGACGATGCCCGCTATGGGACCAGGGAGCCCGGAGGTCAGGGGCACAGCCCTTTGCAGGTAGAGCCAGATGGAAATCTCAGCTCCACCCCTTACCAGCTGTGCGACTAGGCAGCTTGCTTCGGGCTGTCAAGCCTCAGTTTGCTCATTTACAAAATGGGGATGATAAAACACACCACAATGGGGCGGCTAAGAGCTCACCCCTTGGGCTCCCATCTTGGCTCTGCCCCTTATGAGCTGTGTGATCTTGAACGAGTTACTTAACCTTCCTGCGCTTCCCTTTCCTTAACTGTTAGTCGGGTTGAAAATGCAACCCACCTCCGGGAGGTGAAGATTCAATGAGCTGATGCTTGCAAAGAGGTCGGCACAGTGCCTGGCATGTAGTAACTGCTTAATAATGACAATGCTAGTCAATATCACGTATTTATTCCTTCATGTAACTAGTTTTACCGGAGGGGACAGGAGGATGGTCAACCGTGCACCCGACACCAGGTCTAAAGCTGTGGGGACAACACAGCAGAGAAGGACAGCCCTGGAGATTCACGATCTCACCACCTGAAAAGAGGAAAAAGCAAGAGCCTTAGAACTATGGCAGGAGACCCAGGCACCAGGGAGGGGATAAGGAGTGGTGGGGGAGGGGGGCTGCCTGTGTGCAGGGAGCCCCCCCTAGAGAGGAAGCAGGGAGCTTTGTGAGGGAGGTGGTCTCTGGGGCACTGGGCCTTTAGCAAGAACAAGGTTTTACATGGAGGACGCGGGGGGACAGTGAGAAGCACATCATCCAGATTTTAGTGTAGGGCAGTGTGGGGAACTGTGCCTCAGGGCCCTGCTGGTCCGAGCCCTCCCCCTGTCTCGGGGAGAAACCAAGGTCCAGAGGGGAGGAGTCACGCAAGGGCCAGGCAGTGGCTGAGAGGCTGGCACTCCAGGTCAGCGCTCTCCCACCACCCTCACCCCAAATGAAGCTTCCCTCACCCTCTCTGGTTACCCAACTACTGCAGAACAGACCACCCAAAATGGAGCGGCTCAAGCAATTCCTTTCCCAGTGTCTCCCGGGCCTGTGGGTCTGGGGCTGGGGAAGGGTTCAGCAGGCGGTTCTGGCTCAGGCCCTGGCCTGTGGCTTCCATGTCTCCACATGAACTAGTTTGGGCTTCCCCACAGCATGGCAGCCTCTGGGCTCCAGCAGGAGTGTTCCAGGAGGCACGGTTTTGTTGTCTTTTCTGGCCTAGCCCTGAGATCATGCCGTGTCTCTTCTGCCGCTTTCTATTGGGTACAAGCAAGTCACACACCCACCCAGGTTCAACGCCGGGGAGACTGGACTCCACCTCTTGATAGGGGTGTGGCAAGGTTCTAGAAAAACATGTAGCAGATGGGAGATTTTGTCATGGGCATTGAGGAAAATAACATCCATGCCGCCTCCCTGGCCCCTGGCCCTGCTGTGACCTCCAGGGGGCAGTGGGGGCCGCAGAGGCTTAGCCGAAGCCTGGCGGGGGTGATGAGGCCCCAGGCGCTGTGCACATGGGCAGAGGGAGGAGGTGCCGTGCCTGTGAACCCCTGGAATGGAGAGAGGGTGGACAGTGGAGAAGAGATGGCTGCGGCGAGGGATGGGGCAGTCAAATTCGGCCCGTCCCATTGTCTTGGAGCTGCTGGACAGCCAGAGGCTTTGGCCTAGTGAGTAGAAAGGATGATCCTGACCCTGAAACAGCTCAAGCTCAGGCAGGTGCCAGGTCCCAAAGGATGCACACCTGGGCTCCCCTACCTTCCAGAGAAGGAAGCACTCAAAACATTCTTTTGGTTAGCAGATGGATGGAAGAAGACAAATTGAGGCCAAACTCGGGGAGGCCACTCCACGGCCACGAGACAGCAGAACCATCATTAGCCTCCAGCGGTGACATATAGATGTTTTCCTGAGGGCCAGGTCTGTGACAGGTAATGACAGGAACCAAGGGGAGCAAGAGGCCTGGCCTTCACTCAAAGGACAAATACCAGAGGGAGGTTCCACTCCCCCTGAGTCTCCCCAAGCAGCCCGGGCCTGTCCAAGTGGAGGTCTGAGGGCCCACCCTGACATCTCCGCGAGTGAGCTGTCTTCCTGCCTTATTCCTGTCAGCCCCCTTAAAGGTGGGCAGTGGCAGCCCCAACTCTCTGCCCATACCATCTCTGGGGTGACAGGCACCTGAGGGTGGGTGGGACTTGAGTGGGAGGGGACAAGTAAGGTCTCTGTATCCAGGAAGCAGCATACCCCAAAACAGACACTGGTCCCCTGGAGCATAGCCAACAGAGGGGGAAGGGACAGGAAGGCTGGCACCCACCACCCAGGGCCAGAAGGTGTGACCTGCATTAAGGCCTTTTATGCTTTTGGTTACTCTTCACACCACCCTGGCTGGGGGGGTCACATGTACCCCCATTCCACAGCTGCGGAAACAGGCTCAGAGGCCACACAGCCACGAAGTGGTAAAACTAGATTCAGATCAGCATCCTACCTGCTTTGGGCCCAGACCCCACACTTTTCTTAGCTTTAAGGAAAGGAGAACCTGGGGTCACCAGGGACACCGTCTTCAAACCCTGGGGATCAGCCATCAGCTCGGGGCCAGACTCCTCTCTGTTATCCCCAGGAGCACACCTGGGACTTGGGAGGGCACGGGGAGACCGATCCAGGTCCTTCCAGCCTCACAGCAGCAGACGGAGTTCAGCCCGCTCAGCTCCAAGGTCGTCCCGCCCGGGAGTCAGGTTCTGCAGAAGGTTTTAGCCCAGATATTCCTCCCCACCCCCCCCATCCCCCCCACCGCCGGCACACGTCTGTCCTCAGGCAGGGGCTCCTGGCTCCTCATCTTCTTTCCTGTGTTCCCATTCACTCACCACACCTTAAGAAGTGCAGCAGGTTGGAGGATGGGGAACTTGGGGGCACGTAGGGCAAGTTCAACAGAAGAGTAAGGGGAAGTCAGGGTGGCAATTACGAGGCTGAAGGCGAAACTTCCCCTCACGATCCAGACAAAAGCTGGGCACGTGGGGAATGAAGGCCTCTGGAGCGGAGAGTGTCTGGTGACTCAGTGCCAGCCAGAGTCTACAGAAGGGAGGAAACCAGGGCTTCCTCATACCCCAAAGGTCAGGAGGAGATACGGACTATCACTGGAGTAGGGTCAAGATGAAGGACCCAGGTCAATCCAGCTTCCCACCCATCACTCCTGTGTTCCTGGGTCCTAACAGCAGGTCAGCCCAGCCCAGTTCCCACGACACCAGCGCTGCTGTCCCAGAGGCATGAGAAGAGGGAAGCAGGGAGGTCTCAGAGCCCCCATCTGGGAGGGTATCCATGGGCAGAGTCTTCACGGGCTCCTCAAACCTGCATGTGCCCCGAGCAGAACAGTCTGAGTCTCTGCTGATTGAAGGCCGTGCTGTATGCCGGAGGAACCAGGTGGAGGAGGCCAGTCCTTGCCCCCAGGAATTATGAATCAGGGGCCAAGCCAGGCAGACTCACCACCAACAAATTCCCAAAACAGGGCCCATGGGAGAGAGGATGTGCTTACACCTGCTACTGTGCAAAATACACTTAATTATTGGAAGCACCAGCCATGAGGTTCTCCCTCAGGCTGTCAGGGTCCGGGGAGATGCTCGAGCCTAGTGGAGTCTATGCGGCAGCGAGGCAAACACCACGCGAACACTGCTGCAGACTTCTGTGTGGGGACGGAGCCAGCCTAGAGCTACGCTTTTAAAATATTAAACTTGAGGGCACCTGGGTGGCTCAATTGGTTAAGCGACTGCCTTCAGCTCGGGTCATGATCCTGGAGTCCCGGGATCGAGTCCCGCATAGGGCTCCCTGCTCAGCAGGGAGTCTGCTTCTCCCTCTGACCCTCCTCCCTCTTGTGCTCTCTCTCTCTCTCTCTCAAATAAATAAATAAAATCTTTCAAAAAATAAAATATTAAACTTGAAAATAAAATAAAATATTAAACTTGGAGGAAAGCTAAAGGTGGCTTCCTTCCGTAGGCCATGCTCCCCCCCGCCGCCCACTCCAGCCCCCAAGAATTAGAGTCTTTCAGATAGGATGCCTCTTATCCTAGCTTGGTTGCTACTAGAAGTGGAGTTTGAGTGGGCTTTGGGCTGGGGTGCAGAGAGTTTATTTGGGAGGCAACCCCAGGGAGCCGGAATAAGGGATAAGGGCAGGGGACAGAGTGAGGCAGGGAAGGGAACTGGTGAACTCCAGGATGCTTTAGTGCATTAGCCACCCCTGTGGGTGACTGGTGACCCCCACAGGGACCTATATAAGAGCCTTATGAAATGTGACTCAAGACCGTCTGCCCAGGAGGGCAAAAGGGAGAAACATCCGTTGGCTTCTGTCCCCTATTGGGGAAAGGTGTCCCCACAGGCCTCCCTCCTGAGGTCGGCCATTGGAGGACCTCAGAGATTCTCGAGTGTCCATAGGCTGCGGTCCACAAGCCCAGGAGCTCAGAGAAGTCAGGGCGCCGTCTGATCGCATCTGCACCGAGTGCACGGAGCCTGCGTGGAACCCCGCCGCTGCAGCGGAGGCTGGAGGAGGCAGCCGGCTTGGAGGACCTTGGACCCAAGTGTCCAATACCCTCTTCACTTTGCTGTCTTCCCCAGGCCATCAGCAGCATCAACAGCTTCCTGCAGGGCTTTTCAGAGCCTGAAAGATGTTTTCCTCCAGCCTTGGATGTCCGCACAGGAGGGGGGCCAGCTGCAAGTAAGCAGCGGGGTTGGAGGGCTCCGCTCTGCTTTGTCCAGCTCAAGGACCAGCCTGACTTCCCTCTTTCAGGGCTTCCCTCGCCAGGGGGCCTAGGTCCGGAAAGAGGCAGAGCCCATTCTGCCTGGAACTGCGGCCCGAGCCCTCTCCAGAGTGCCTGGCAGCCTTGAGCCCCGCCCGGCCTCTCCGCACGCATTTATTTCCTGCCCCGCCAGCATCACTTCGTTTCTCAAGAAGCTGGTTGGGGCTCGTCCACTTTCTCTCTGCTCAGCGTCTCAGCTCTTTCCCTGGGCCGCCCCCCCACCCTGCCACTCCCAGGGCCTTCCTGCCCACCCACGGGCCCCAGACATTGGCACGGGCTGCCCGGGCCCCCTGTGGCTTGGCCCCGTCCGAGCCCATTTGGGGCCCAGCCCAAATCAGCAATCACAAGTACCCGCGTTTCCTTCTCGCTCACACAAGGTACCTATTGTCCACTGCACAAGGGAGGACCATCACGTTCGTGGGGCCACGCAGAAAGGATGTTTACCCAGGGTCGTAGGCACTACCTGCGTGCTGCGTCCGGCCATGACGGGTCACGCACGGGCCTGACACACACCTCACAGAGACCCACACGGCAGGTTTAGAAAACAGGCACTTGGGCTCCGCAAGGGCACACAGGTAGACTACCGCTTGCAGAAATGAGGCCTGAGCGGGTCCAGGCCTCTCTCATCTGTGGGCTCCCTCTGCGGGCCACAGGCGGCTGGCTTCCATTCCCCCTTCCCCTTCCTCGTGTAATCGTCACGGCTAACTTCCACCGTGGGTATTACGATTCCCATTTGATAGATAAGGACTACTGAGGCTCGGAGAGGTGCATTAGTTCACATAAGGAGAGGGGAGAAGAAGGGGGGATGGAGGACGGGAGAGGAAGGAGGGGGAGAAGGAAGGAAGAAGGGAGGGAGGTACCCGTGAGCACCACCTCTGCAGAGAATCCTAGGATGGCACAGATGGGAGAGCCAGGCCTGAGGACCTTTCTAGTCTTCCTCTTGGGGGAGGGGGCAGTGAATGGCTCAAGGGCACATGGAGCGTCCCCCACTGAGCTGGGGCTTGGGGATTTAGGCCCCGAGGCGGTGGGGGCCAACCAGAGGGGTGAAAGGGCAGGGGCAGGAGAAACACCCTTGAGAAACACCCTCTGCAGGAGAGAAGGAAGGTGTGCAGCCTGGACTCACCTGCCTGGAGGCAGGGAGGCGCCCAAGATACACCGGCCGCAGGGGCGCCGGGCGGGTGCTACAGTGCATGAGCCCCGTGAGTGCGTTCCCAGGTGCGGGAAGGGGTGCTGGCTAATCCAGTGTACAGGACGCAGGAGCTGTTTCCGGACATTCCCAGCCGCGTCCAGAGGCCCAGAACCCCCCAGGAGGGGCCACAGGGACTTTGTCTCCAGAGGCCCAAAGAGTACCTCGGGCAGCCAAATGGGCCTGCACGGCCACCAGAGCTCAAGAACAGGCCAGGCACTGCGCTTCTTGAGAAACCCTGCACCTGAGATGCTGCGGGTCCCAACCTCTGGGGTTATGTCTGTCACCCTTGTCAAACACTCCCACTGCCCCAAGGATATGGGTCAGAAGACGGAAGCCTCTCCACCGTGCACCTCCCAGGACAGTTAGTTAGAACAGCAAGGGGTCCAGCTCACTGCCCGGCCTCCCCATCCCTTCAAACAGCCCAGGCCACTGAACACAGAACAAGCAGGCTCAGAGATGGCCATTGTCCTCTGTGATGGGGATCGGATCAGCACTGTCTTCTCCAGTGGGAGGTGATCGGGAGGGAAGCTGAGAAGAGGCTGGGCATGGTCTCCCTGGATGTTCAGAATCCTAGAATCAGTGAAGTCCTTACAGCTTGTGTCTACAAAGTCTGAGATGTGTGTCTCTCCACACTCACTAGGGAACCAGCCTCAAGCTAAGTTCTCAAAAATCCTACTGTGTTGGAATCAGAAGGGCCTCTGAGATACAGCCCTCTAAGGGTTTTATGGCCGCAAACCAACCACTCCCAAACATAGTGGCCTGAAGCAACAATGGCTTGTGAATTTCTCACAATTCTAGGGGTCATCCTGACTGTTCTGGAAGTCTCAGCTGGGGTTAGTCATCGAATCAGCTGCATTCAGCTGGGGAGGTCCAAGTGGCCTCACTCACAAACCATAGGCCTCTACACTACCAGCTGGGCCTCCATTCTCCTCCAGCAGAATTGCCTGGACTTCCCTCCAGCATGGCCGAGGCTTGAGTGGGGGAAGGGCGGGGGGGGAGGGGTGTGTGGGTGGGGAGAGGGTAGGGGAGCAGCCAGGCCCTTTAAGGGCTAAGCCTGAAACTGGCGAGTGTCACTTCTGCTGCATTCTTTCCATCAAAGCAAGTCACAAAGCCAAGCCAGATTCAAGGGGACAGAAAGTAGACTCTACCTCTTGATGGGAGAGAGTGGCAAAGAATTTCTGGCTGTCCTTGATCCACGACAGAGGGGCCAGCTTCACCACTGTGAGGAAGGTCAGGACAGAGCACAGGTCCTGATGGAGACTGGAGAACTTAGAGAGGGATGAGGCCCCACCCTTGCCCCTGGGCCTCTCTCCCATCAGCCTCCAGTCCTTCCCCAGTGGCCCTGGAGGCCTGGCTTGCAGCAGGAAGGGCTGGGGTCAGGGCTGCAAAGGGATGTGGGGAGGGCTTCGGGTCCTCTTTGTACCAACTGTTGAGGCATCTGCAGTTGGTGTGGGGGGTGAGCACCTACTTCCTGCAGAGGCCTATTCCACACAGGCTCCAGCCGGGACCAAGCCTGGGGAGCCTGAACACGGGGACTGGGCAGGCTCTGCTCATCGTTCTGTGAGCAGAACTGAGGCCATCTGTCATGGGAGGGTCATCCCAGGGGACCCCAGGTCTCCCTCTCCTCTCCTTCCAGGTGGTCCTTTGAACAGGTGCTGAGTTCCCGCCACACAGAGCTGGACTCAGGGGGCCCAGGCACTGGGCAAGCCAAGTCGATCCCCTGAAGGCCACCCCTCCCACTCCTGCACTCCTCGCTCTCAACAAACTTATTTACTCAGCCATTTGACAAATATTTATTGAGCACCTGCTATGTGCCAGGCACCACGCTGGTTGCTGGGGATACGTCAGTGAGCAAAATAAACAAAAAGCCCTGTCTTCTTGGAGTTCAGATTTGGGGGGCGGGGGAGTGTGTTTATAGATAATAAATAAATGAGTAAATGACAGAGTGTTGCTCTCATTTCCTGGGGCTGCCATAGCAAATCACACAAACTTGGTGGCTTAGGACAACAGAAATGTATCCCCCCCAGTTCCGGAGGCTAAATGTCTGCAATCAAGGTGTTGGCAGGGCTCTGCTCCCTCTAAAGGCTCCCGGAGGGGTGAATCATGCCTCTTCCAGTTTCTGGTGGCTTCTGGCAATCCTTGGAGTTCCTTGGCTTGCAGCCGCATCCCTCCTTTTGCTGGCTCCACCTTCACATGACTTTCTCCCTGTGTCTTCCCGCGTCTCTCTGTGTCTCTGCCTCTTTTTTTTTTTTAACTTATTTTCTTGAAATTCAATTAGTTAACATATAGTGTATCACTAGTTTTAGAGGTAGAGTTCAGTGATTCATTCATCCGTTGTGTATAACACCCAGTGCTCATTCCATTACGTGCCCTCCTTAATGTCCATCACCCACTTACCCCGTCACCCCACTCCCCTCCCCTCCAGCAACCCTCAGTTTGTTTCCTAGAGTTAAGAGTCTCTTATGGTTTGTCTCCCTCTCTGATTTCATCTTAGTTATTTTTCCCTCCCTTCCCCTATGATCCTCTGTTTTGTTTCCCAAATTCCTCATATGAGTGAAACCATATGATAATTGTCTTTCTCTGATTAACTTATTTCACTTAGCATAATACCCTCCAGTTCCATCCATGTCATTGTAAAGGGTAAGATTTCATCCTTTTTGATGGCTGAGTAATATTCCTCTGTGTGTGTGTGTGTGTGTGTGTGTGTGTGTACCACATCTGTGTTTCCGCTTCTTATAAGCACACTAGACGTTGGATTTAGGGTTCACCCTAAAACCAGGATGATCTCATCTCCAGAACCTTAAACACCTCTGCAAAGACCCTATTTCCAAATACGGTCATACTCTGAAGTTCTGGGTGGACCTAAATTTTGGAAGAGGGACACATTCAACCCACTACAGTCATATTCACAGGTACCAGGGGTTTGGATGTGCATATATCATTGTTGGGGGGGGGGGCTCTAAATACATTAGAAGAAATAATTTGGAGATTATTGGAGAAAAATAAAGCATGGTAATATAGAAGGTGGGTGGGGTGTCAATATAGAAGGCTGGAGTGTGGAGTGTAGGTTGCAGTATTAAATAGGGTAGTCAGGAAAAGCCTCTCTGAAAAAGTGGTACTTGAAAATGTTAAGGAAGTGAGGGGGTAAGCCATGTGGGTATGCTGGGGGAAAAGCATCCAGGCAGAAGGAAGAGGCAGTGCAAAGGGCCTGAGGCAGAAGTGTGCCCAGCACATCTGGGGAATAAGGAAGCCGAGTGAGTGAGAGACAGAGTGGTAGCAGGGTGGGATCACATGGGGCCACACAGGTCACAGTAAAGACTTTGGAGCGATACGAGAGCCTTGAGCGGAGGAGAGACAGGAATTGACTTTGTTGTCCCAGCATCCCTCTAGTTGCTGGGTTGGGTGTAGAGCAGAGGGGGCCATGGGCTAAAGTGGTAACTCAGCCGCCCACTCCCCCACCCCAACAAGGGCGGCCCATGGGCAACAGGCCCTCGATGACTCTGGAGTGACTTCCGGGCTTCTGTCATAGAGAGGCGCCTCCAAGCCCCTGCCGCTGGACCCCCTGCCTACCCACAGGGCTCGGGTTTCCCCTTGTCAGCTGTACCCACCAGAGCCTGGGAAAGTCAGCTTTCCAGAACGATTTCATCATTTTCCATTTGGAAAAGTTTGCTGCTCTGACCACTCCCTCCCCCGCTTCCAAGGCGGAGGATGAAGGACTGAGGAATTCTGGAGCTCAGGGGGGCCACAGTCCGGGACAGGCGAGGCTTCCAACCTGCTCCATGGCTACCTAGGACACCAGCTGCCCAGACCTCCACCCGGGGGACCCTCTGTACCCCGCATGCCTGCGCCTCATGGTATTCCCCAGGGAATCCCCCAGTCATCGTTCTCCTGCCCCGGCACCTCCGCAGCCTGCTAAGGGGGAGATCATCAGGCAGAGGCACAGAACAGGGTTGTACAAGAAGGGCAGAAGGACTCAGTGTCCCTCTCCATGACTTCCTCATAAAGCAGAGCCACTGTTGGGAACCAAGCACCTGCCTTTACTTCTAGGTGAGTAGAAACTTCCTTTAACATCCCTGGACCACAACGTTTTCCCCTCCATAATGTCCCTCATGCCCGTTGCTATTGTGAGGCCTGTCAACACAAAAAGACTGTCAGTGTTTGCAGAGCCTGTCAGCATTTACAGAACCTGCTGGGTTTGCAGAGCCTATCCATGTTTGCAGAGCCTGCTCAGTCACAGAACCTGTTGCTATTTGCTGAGATCGTTTCTTTCATTCCTCCAGGCAACCCCCACCCATTACACAACGCTGGCTAGTAAAGTTCCCCTCCTCCCTCCTCTGCCCTGCCCCATACCCCTCTCTGAGGTCTCCCCAAGTACCCACAAGTTACTTTCCCGAAGGCCCCAAGATACACACCTCCAGAAACCCCACAGCCAATGCTCACACTCCCCAGTGGGACTATATAAAGTTTGAGGGGCTGGATGGAGCTCTATCCCCACATGATCAGAGGAGCAATGCCCTCCCAAGCTTGGGTCCTGAAAAGAACAGACAATTTGAAGCCAAGCAGAGCTAGGCCTCTGTCACTTCCTAGCTCTGGGGCTCCGGGCATCCTCTGAAGCTTCTGAGTCTCGGTTTCCTCATCTGTCAAAATGGGAATGCATTATGACATGTGGCTGGGTGAGGTTCACTTGATGCAAGTGTTGGGAAAAGACTGAATAAGTCAAATGGCTGCCAGTGACAAGCACCTCTGTGGGCCAGGCGTGGGGCTCAGCTCTTCCAGAAAAAGTCATCAAGGGCTAAAGAGGCCCCAAGCATTCCTATTCTCAGGTCCTTGTGGAAGCCTGCAAGGGTCTGAGCAGGGAGTTCACTTCACCTTGGCCCTGGCTGAGGACAGAAATATTTCAGGAACTTGAGAAAAGTAAATGTGGGAGCCCTTGGCCATTAATTACTCTCCTCCTTCCCCAAACTCTCAGTGTTATTTTGATAGTGAATGGGAGCTGAAGGGATAGGTTTCCGCTTAATGACTGTGAGCTCCCTGATGTAAGGGCTGTGTCTCCCCCTCAGACTGGAACTTGCTGAGAAGGGCTCTGTTTCCCCCCTCAGACTGGGGCTCCCTGAGGACAGGGCTGTGTCTCCCCCATAAGACTGTGGTTCCTTTTCCCTCTCAGCCCCAAGGATGCAGGGGTTTAAGCATCAGCCTCTCTAGCTGTATTCCTGCACCACTGAGTGACCACCCAAGAGAACAGGGTGATTGAACCTGATGGACAGAGATGCAGGCAGGGTGGGGCCCTCCTGAGGAAGAAAGTGCTGATAAAGGGTCCCTTCTCTGAGCACTTAGCTCAGGACATCAGAGAGTTCAGCATGGAGTCAGCTGGCTTAAGTGCCAGCTGTATGCAAAGCCCGGTGGCAGGTGTTTGGGGAGACACCAAAAGGACCTTTATGCAGTGTCTGGGAGACAAGCCTGGGTGCTGTAGGATGCTGAGTGCTGAGGTGGGTGCGCACCGAGTTCTGGGAGAGAAGATAGGAGTGGGCTCCCCAGTCAGGCAGCCTCCACACAGGAGACCCTGATGGGACAGATCCCTGAGATCATGTAGAAGGTCTCAGAGCTTTGACCCTGAGGGGAGCCCTGAAGGCCCCTCCTTCATCCCACCCATCCTACCTCACCCCCACTTATCTGGCAGCCTTGGTCCTTGTTTTCCTGGAGATCGTCCTCCCCATTCCCCTCAGCCCCACTCAAGGCTGAGCCATCTCTCCTCCTGCTTCTGCACAGCAAAGTCCTGGCTGGGGCCGGGGAAATCAGGGGAAGGAATTTCTTCAAGAGCTCACGGAGGGCCCTTTGGGATCCACCTCCTGCTCCTGAGCCCCCCACATCCCCCACCTTGAAGCCCCTCACAGTCTGGGAATGTCTCACAAGAGGGATACGTGGGGTGTTCTAGAGACAGAAGGAGGAGCCCTGGAGGAGGCCCTAGCTTCCATCCCCTGCCTCCACACCAGGCAGTCATTCCATAACCCACCAGGCAGGGGCTCCAACCACGTTATCGCCCTTCTGCTCTTCTCTAGAAAAGTGAAACCAACTCGTTTCTATTCTCAGCCTAGCACTGGGTTCCTGAGCAATGAGGATCTGGGGTCCTCAGAGGGGTTCCACTCTCACAGAAGCCACACTCAGCGTATGTGTGCAGCAGGGTGCACATAGAGGTAGTGATGGTGAGGGAAAGTCAAGGTGACCCAGCCTCAGGGAGCACAAGTCTAAGAGGGGAGAGACACAGCCCTGCCCTCAGGGAGCCCCAGTCTGAGGGGAGACACAGCCCTACCCTCAAGGAACCCCAGTCTGAGGGGAGACACAGCCCTGCCCTCAGGGAGCCCCAGTCTGAGGGGGAGACACAGCCCCGCACTCAGGGAGCCCCAGTCTGAGGGGGGAGACAGCCCTACCCTCAAGGAACCCCAATCTGAGGGGAGACACAGCCCTGCCTCAGGGAGCCCCAGTCTGAGGGGGAGAC
>NC_058410.1:106296907-106312798 GCF_002201575.2 Neomonachus schauinslandi | reverse complement strand
GGGGAAACACAGCCCTGCCCTCAGGGAGCTCCAGTCTGAGGGGGAGATACAGCCCTGCCTCAGGGAGCCCCAGTCTGAGGGGAAACACAGCCCTACCTTCAAGGAGCTCCCAATCTTTTTTTTTTTTTTAAAGTAGGCTCCACACCCAGCATGGAGCCCAATGTGGGGCTTGAACTCATGACCTTACGATCAAGACCTGAGCGGAAATCAAGAGTCAGACACTTAACTGACTGAACCACTCAGGTGCCCTAGGGAGCTTCCAATTTGATGGAAGACAAAGCCCTCTCCTCTGGAATATCCTCCTCCAATGGGGGAAATACAGCCCCTGCCCTCTGGCAGTCCCCAGTCTAAGAAGGGAAACCCAGTCACTGTCCCTTCAGGGTTAGTCTGACTTGGCCTTAAACACTTCAGTCCCCAGTCAGAGAGCAAAGACCAAGAGGTCACCATCTCCTGTCTTAGGTCAAGGTCTTTCCCAACTATCCCAAGGTTTAAGGATAGGATAGACAAGGAGCCAGAGGAAAACATAGAGACCCCTATCCTAACTGGCCACTGGCAGGCAAGCTCCCATGTTGTCACTGGTGGTGCCCCAAGCTATCCCAGAATCCTGCTAAAAAGCATTCCTCTCCAGGCAGCAGTGGACCCCGAGAGTGACCTCACCTTGTCCCATCCACCCCTTCCCTCACCCCAGACACTGATTGTGGTGAAAGGCAGGCCCATGGGGTGAGGGAGTAGAGGAGGCCAGATAAGCTGACCTTCCTCTAGCTCCTGTTTTGGCTGAAACAGGCCAGTGGGCTGTTTGGTCTGTAGGCCCAGGGTGGGCAGGGGAGACTCTAGGGGAGGGGTTCCTAGGTCCAAGGCCCCACTGGGTGGGGACAGCCCACACTCTGGCAGGAGCGCCAGGACATCAGATCCCCTGCTGAGGTCCCCTACCATCAGGATGTGGCTCTACTCGAGCCCTCAGGATGACCGCCCACCTCAGGCGACAAGGGGCTCCCCTGAGCCTCCCCACAGCTTCACAGCCACCATAGGTCACTGGTACTCTCCTGTCTAGCAACCTTGCCCCCTAAGGGGTGAGGGAGAAGGAAGGGATTGTCTCCCCAGGGGAAACTAGGGACAGAGGTTGGCAAAGATTTCTCCCAAACCCTGTCCTTTCGCTCCTCGGCAGCAGCGTGGTGGCGCAGTGAGAAGAATCCAGGCAAGACCACATTCGGTCTGGCGGGAGTCGAACGTGATCCGTGTATCAGATGATAGCAGGAAATTGTTTGTTTTGCTGTGTGGGAATGGCATGCTGCTTTATACAGAAAAGTGGGTTTATTTTTGTAGAGATGAGTTCTGAAGTGATTGGGGGCGATATATCATAATGTCTATAATTTACTTTGAAATACTTCAGCACCAAAAAAGAAGCAAATCTGGCAAAATGTTCATTGTTCTATCTTTGCAATGGGAATTTGCAGGTTCATTGTATTATTCTAGGTGTCTGAATGCTTAGTTTTTCATAATAAAATGTCAAAAAAAAAGGGGGGGGACAGCAAATGTTGTACTCACGTGGGTTTGAAAACCAACCCTACCATTTCCTTGCCGTGTGACCTCAGGCAAGTCACTTAACTTCTCTGGGCCTTATTCCCTCTATAGTTAAATGGTACAACTATACACCCTCTCAGTAGGGTGTTGTGAGGATGAAACATAGTAACTAATAGGGAGTGCCTAGCACCATGCCTTGGACATAGTAAGTGCACAGTTAAAAATGGTTATTCGTGGGGCGCCTGGGTGGCTCAGTCGGTTAAACATCTGACTTGATTTCGGCTCAGGTCATGATCTCAGGGTCATGGGATCGAGACCTGTGTTGGGCTCTGCGCTCAGCGGGGAGTCTGCTGGAGATTCTCTCTCTCCCTCTCCCTCTGCCCCTCCCTCTAAAATAAAAACAAATAAATCTTAAAAAAAAAAAAAAAACTTTTAAAAATGGTTGTTTGTGAAATGAATGGAGAGAAGGCTGTGTGTGAAGGGAGTGTCTTCTCAAAATCTGAGCCTTGGTTTCTCAGCCTTCAATAAGCAGCAGTTAATGATATCACTTGGGTCAACAGCCACCCCTCCCCACCCCCTACTCCATGCCAGTGTTGGAAGCTGGGGAGGAAAGAAGGCTGGTGGGTAGCAGGGCCCCTCTTAACAGGACCTGTGGATGCTGGTTCCTTACAAGGAACCCTGGTTAGTGGTACCCAGCCCAGGAACAGAGCAACCCTGCTCTGGCCACGTCTAGTCATCCAGCTCCAAAGACAGTCAGGGCTGGGGATTGACCCCCCCTCACCATCCTCCCCTGAGGAGCCGGGCAGGGAGGAGTGAGAGCCCCATCCCAAGGACAAGGGCAGTGGGGTGTGCAGCTGGTAACGGGAGAAGGCCAACGCCTTCCTATTTTGGGAGGTAGGAAGCAGCAGGTGGCTGGCTGGTGTGGGACATGTGAATGCTCCTGTCAGGGGCCATGTGGCCAGCAGCAGGGCAGGGCACTGCCAGGCACAGCCTAGGCCCCTCATGAGCCTACCAGCCAGATGCACTTGTGGCCACGGGGGGAGGGAGCTCTGGTTTCTCCACCACAAGAGCATCCTCCCTAATATAGCCCATAAGGACGAAAAGTCCACCTGGAACCCACCATCCCCCTAAATCCTGCAGGGACCCAGGCTCCAGGACCCAAGTGTTCTGAGGAACTCCCAGTCTGAGTGGAAAGATACAACATTTGCACTCCAGGAGCTCCTCATCTGATGAGAGACACCACCTCCACCCTGAGGAAGACCCCAGTCTAAGGAGGGAGACACAGCCCCTGCTTGGGAAGGCACCAGTCTGAGAGGGGAGGGCCCATCTGAGGAAAAAGGCTGGCGATGGGGGGGGGTGCAGGGCCTGGGGTACTCGTTTGCCCGGCGGCGGCCCAGTGTTGCAGGTTCCTTCAGGAGCCAGGTTATTTTGGGGTGGGCAGAGGAGCGGCAACTTCCCAGATTAAAATAGACTTCCCTGGGTGTCATTCCTGAGATGTGCGTAGGTCCCAGATGAATGCTTGTCACACGGCTGTGTCCCTCTACCCGCCCCCCCCCCCCCCTGCCAGCAGGCCGGGCAGAGCCAGAATGGCCGTCCAAGAGGAGCCTTGTTTCCTAATCAGGGCAGTGTGGGAACGCAGCTCTGGCCTCCAGGGCCACCCAAAGCTGCCCACTACTTGCCCAACTCCTTCCTCAAGGGGCTGCCAGCCCCTCCCTGAGGAAGCCTTCTCACACTGACCCCCACTGGAGGAAGCCCTCTGGCTCCACCTGCCTCCCCAGTGGTGTGTCCAGCATGCAATTTTCTACGGTGTGGGGCTCCCCTTCAGATGGGGGCTTCCTGAGATCAGAGCTATGTTCTGCCCTCAGACTGGGGCTCCCTGAGGGCAGGCCTGGTTCTACTCACCACTTTGTTCCCAGTACAGTGGGAAGAAAGTTGACCCAGGACTTGAGAGCCCTGGGTTCTAGTGGTGACGCTGGGGTCACTTTGCCCTCAAGGGCAACAGCCTGCCTGGCCTGCCTCTTAAGAGCAGAGATGCTCTGGTCACAGCTCTAGGTTCCAGCTCCAGCTAAGGCACTTCCAGGCCCCACCTTTTACCCCGCTGACACTCCACAGGGTCCTAAGGGAAGTAGCAGCTCCTGCCCTGGGTGGGTGGGAGGGCTTGAACAAAATAATGTGCACAAGAGACTTGGCACGGCGCCTGGCAGAAGGTAGTGGAAAAGTAAACCAAAGAAAGACCCGGGGAGCCAGTTCTCGGGCCAACTGTGGGTTGGGCAGAGCTCTAGGCCCCGTGACCCTGGGGTCCGGGGCCAAGACTGGCCCTAGAAGGCCACAGAGTGACCCAGGTCCCTGGCTAGGCCAGGGATATGCTAAGATCCTGACCTGCAGTTCGAGGAACAGGGCACCATCTGAGCATTCAGGGGAGGCCCTTGCTCTCCCTTCCCCCTTTGCAACTCGCCCTCTGGCCACCCACTTCCAGCTCTCTTTTGTCCCTGTCCCCCATGGCCCTCCTGCCTTTTCCTGCCCTGCCACCACCACCATGTGGAAGAATCCAGCTTCTCTGCACATGTGACATTTGGCATGGCGTGACCCCTGGGAGTTGGGCAGGGGCTGGGGACAGACGTAGACAACATAAACACATCCTGGGAGTTTACATTGTGGGGGCCAGGAGTACACACCAGTCGGCGGGCTGCTGCCCTGTTTATTCCCTGAAGGTTCACGGCCAGGGCGCCACTGGAGGAGGAGGGTGGAGGCAGTCCTCGGGTGGCCGCAGCTGTCTGGATGTCAATGTGCCGGGGACCCCAGGAATACCGTAGGCCTCCAAGGCCACCCCCCTCCTGCCTCGTCCCAGCCGCCCTACCCGTCTCCCGGGACCGCGCACTGGTGCCCATGGGAGTCTGAGCAGAGCGGCCTCCCTGAGCCTGCACTTCGGGGCCCTTTGGCCCTTCTCCCCTTTGGCCCCTGCCCTGCTCCAGGACCCTAGCTCAGACCCCAGTGCATTTTCTCAAGTCAGCTGGAGCTGAGCCTTGCTCCAGGGCAATCATTGTTAATGCTCTCCCTCGAATTTTCCCTGGGAGGGGTCTTACTTTTCTGAGCACCCCCTATCATTCAGCACCTCCTCCACCTACTCTGGCAAGCAGGCTGTGCTGGCCGGGAATGTCCATTGTCCGCACGGGAAGGTTGAGGCCCAAAGGGGACACCAGACCCGGGGCCCACCCACAGCTCCCACCCACAGCTCCATGTGGTTTCTGCGTTCAAGATCAATCAAAATGAGAGCCTCGCAGAGGCCCTGCACAGTGAGTCACTTTACAGGTGACAAGACCGAGGCTTTGAGGTGGCGAAGTGAGGACTCGCCCAGAGCTGCTCTGCTGGTGAAGTCAGGATTCAAACTCAGTGCTGCCTGGCTCCAAACGCCCTGCATACTCCTTCCCAGCCCACTGCCCAGCCTTCACCCCGGGAGTCCAGGCACCTTCTAGGAGTGAGCAGGGGTCCATGCTGTTCTCGAAAGGGCTCAACCCTTCTTTCCTCCTAAGATGCTTATTTTGGAAGGCCGAAGTGTCTCCATTAACGGGTTCACCCTCATGCACAGTGCAAAGCCCCGTGTCCAGCACGGGCAGTAGGTAGGACGAACAATAATAATAATAAAAATAATAATGATCCTCAATGTTTACTGAGCGCTTGCTGTGTGCCTGCTTCTGTTTAAGTGCTAGAGATATAGTATCTCCGGCAGCCCACACAACTCTCCGAGGCCATTATTAACTCTATTATGCACCCAATTTACAGTCGCAAAGACTGAGACACAAAGAGGTGAAGTGAGTTGTCCAAGGTAAGAACTAGAAAATGCCAGAGCCAGGTCTGGGATCCAGAGCCACCATGCTGTACGTAGGAGGTCTGGATGGAGGCTGACTTTACAGACCAGTGTAAACAGTGTAGGTGTGAATGTGCACACACGCGTGTACACACACACACACAGCAACCAGCGAGGGGTAGATGAAGCTGAGCCCCAGTGTGCAGAAGGAATCAAAATACTGCAGGGTAGCTGGAGGAAGGGCTCCTGGCAGTGATGGGTTGCGTGTCAGGGCATAAAGGACGTGAGAGATACAGACCATTCCCAGTGTGCCGGACCCTGGGCAGGACTCCTCTCCAAAGATCTGGAACATAGTAGGTGTTGAATAAGTGTCCTCGGAATAGTTGAACAGTGCTAACGTGGTGCTCGTGTTGGAAGTCCCAACAAGGACAGCAGTGTGGTGGTGCTGAGCAGAAGGGGGGGACAGGCGATGGTCGGGTGATGGTGGAGGGGTTAATGATGAGGAAATTGGGGGTGGAGTTCATGATAGGGGCAAGAGCGTAAATACATTTCTTCTACTCTCCAGGATAGCCCTCTACAGCGCACACCAGACATTGCACGCTCCTAATCCTCACAGCTGCCTTCGGGGAGGCATTTTTAGCCTCATTTTATAAAGGATGACAATGAGCCGCGGACAAGTCACATTCTGCTTGCCCAAGGTCACAAGGCCAGGAAGCTGGCCTGGGCTCGCTGCCTTCGAAGTGGAGCGCCAGGCCAGTCTCAAGGTGCCATGGTGGGACAGAGGCCATTCTGCACTCCCAACACGGCAGGCCCAGCCCTCGTCAGTCTGGGGGAGCAGGGCGTCACAGAACTAGGTGACAGGGGAAGCAGTTCTAATCCCAGCCCCACCACAGACATGCTGTGACCTTTGCTGGGCAGTGGCCAAGGCAGATGTCAGCTGCCAAGTGACAGCAGGCCTGCAGGGAATGCCAGTGGAGCCTGGCGGGAGCCCCACACGCCAAGCAGATGAAGTCAGGGGTGGGAAATAATCTTGGAATCAGAGGAAGGCTCGCTTTGGGGTAACATTCCTGGAAAGCGATGCTCTGATTGGCTTGAGGTTGGGGTTTCTGCCTTTCCAGTCAGGAGCAAGTTTATTAATAAACCCTGCTCTGACTCCTGCTCTCACCCTGGGGAGAAGGCAGGGCTTCCTGGGACTCCTGGCCCCTCACCCCAGGGGTGATGAGTCCCACTGCGGCGGGGGGGTGGGGGGGGGAGACAGACTGAGCCCTTGGATCTGGGCAAGGAGTGCAAATGCCCTGCACCTCCAGACTACATTCCCCGCCCCCCTGCAGCCCCAGGGATCCCTCTGCTTCAGCCACGGGTGAGGTGAACAGGTGAGCATGTTCTGTGAGCGCCCTCGTGAGCCCTGGGTGGCGTGTGGGTGGTAGTGTGGGGACAACTGAGCGTGAGGGGTGTTAAGGCCTCAGGAGCAGGCGGCCTCCCTCTGCAACTCATCAGCACTCAAGGCCTAAATTTATTGCCTCCACTCCCTCGCCCGCTGGCTCTGACCTCATTAGGTTCCTGCCCATTTCCCAGGATGGGGGAGAGGAGGAATGACTCCTTAGTCTGAAGAGCAGGATCCCTTGGGGGAGGAGGGAAAGTCCTGAGGGTGGGGGAGAGGGGAGACGGGACACAGAGCTTAATATAGTCACAGGGCAGGCTGAGGAAGATACCGGCTCCTATTACACCTGCCACCTCGCCCCCATCATATGACCCAGCTCCTGCTGGCAAGGCGTGGGCAGGGTGAGAAGCACCTGGTCCTGGGAAGCTCCCGCCGGGCTCAGCTGGGTGGTCCTGACCAGGAAGAGAGGGGAAGGAAGGGAAGAAGCCTCCAGCACTGATCCCAGCATGGATGCCAAAGGGACCGGTCCCTCTGATCCGCACGATTCCCCCCATCCTCCTTCACCCCCAGATCCACGGTCCCAAATGATGGCACACCTATGGGCAGAGCCCTAAGCCAGATTCAGGGGCGAGAGTCAGTATGCAAAGTTGCAGGGAAGTTGCTGTGAAAATCAGGTTTAGGATAAGCCCCTCCTGCAGAGAAATCTGAGCCCTATTCCCTCACTGCCCACGCTGAGGGTGGAGACACAGCCCTGCCCTGGGGGAGCCCCAGGGTGGCGGAACTGTCAGGGAAAATCCTCTCTGCTGGGCTTCCTGTGTGACCTCGGGCATTCACCTCAACATTTCAGAGCCTACGTTTTCTTGTCTATGAGGCAGCAACTCTCCCACGTCCCTCAGAGGTGCTCAGTGCCTACCCGGCGGATAGCAGAAGCTGAATAAAAGGTCACTATTCCTCTGCAGCGGGGGCGTTTTGTGGAAGAAATCATCACTTTGGTCTTTAATGGGGGATTGCAGTAGCATCCGGTACACTCACCATTCCCACCCAAAGATGGATCATCTCTGGAGGGTCTGGCTGTCCTGACAGGCCTCCACAGTCTCCCCTGGCAGCCCCAGGCTTGGCGTTTACAGTCAACAAAGATCTGGAGAGTCAGCCACACAAGTGGCCCCAGACCTGAGGACACAGGTGCAGCATGGGACAGGGCATCCACCCTAGGAGATGCTCTGCTGTGGCCTCTGGTCATGGGCTGCCTGGAAACGGGTTTTTCAAATTCACTTTTTATCGAGGTATAAGATTTGTGCATCAAATTGTACAAATCTTTTTTTTTTTTTTAAAGATTTTATTTATTTATTTGAGAGAGAGAATGAGAGAGAGTATGAGAGGGAAGAGGGTCAGAGGGAGAAGCAGACTCCCCGCTGAGCAGGGAGCCCGATGCGGGACTCGATCCAGGGACTCCAGGATCATGACCTGAGCCGAGGGCAGTCGCTTAACCAACTGAGTTACCCAGGCGCCCCAAATTGTACAAATCTTAAGGCCGCAGCTCGGTGAGTTTGTGTGTATGCATATGCTGTGTAGTCCCCGCCCAGACAAAGCACAGCACGAGGCTCCCTCAAGCCCCAACCAGTCAATCCTCTCCCCCAGAGGTAACCCCTATTCTAACTTGTGTCCCCACAGATTGGCTTCGCCTGTCCTTGAACCCCATACAAATGCACTCCGAGGGCATGCCTTCTGTGTCTGGACCAGTCTGTTCGGCCCGAGGTCTGCGAGTGTCCTGTGAATCCTGCAGTGCTGGTTCTTCCTTTTTCATGGCCAAGTAGCTGTCCATCGAGTCCCTCATCACTTATTCATCTATTCTGTTGATGGACGTTTGGGTTGTTTCCACTTTTTTTTTAGAGAGAGAGAGAGAAAAAGAGCGCATGTGCACAAGCAGGGGGTGGGTGGGCAGAGGGGCCAGGAGAGAATCTTCAGCAGACTCTGAACTGAGCAGAGAGTCCAATGTGGGGCTCAATCCCATGACCCTGAGCCAAAATCAAGAGTCGGAGGCTTAACCAACTGAGCTACCCGGCGCCCCTCCACTTCTGATGTCATATGATTACAGCAGCCATAGCATTCTTAGACACGTCTTTTGGGCGCATAAACATGGCAACCCATTCTGGAGAGCAGATTTGGGGGTGGATGCGTCGTTAAGAACTCCAGGGAGGCACGGAGAGATTAAATATTACTCTGAGCTCCTTGGATAGACACAGAGGGTATTATGCTAAGTGAAATAAGTCAGGCAGAGAAAGACAAATACCATATGATTTCACTTACATGTGGAATCTAAAAAACAAAACAAAGGAGCAAACCGAAATAGATTCATAAATAGAGAGACCAAATTGGGCTGGGGAATGGGCAAAAAAGGTGAAGGGGATTAAGAGGTACAAACTCCCAGTTATAAATAAACTAAATAAGTCACAAGGATGAAAAGTACAGCAAAGGGAATATAGCCAATCGTCGATGATATTGCAATAACGTTGTGTGGTGACAAATGGTGACTACCATCTTACTTATCATCTACTTATCTTGGGGAGCGTTGTGTAATGTACTGGAACGCTGAGTCACTATGCTGGACACGTGAATATGACGTTGTATCTCAACCGTACTTCAGTTTTTAAAAATTTAAAAATAAAAACCTATTGAGTTACTGTCCTGGACTATGAGCTTTTTTGGGTCCACTGGCCACTCACAGGGGAAGGAGGACAGACACAGAGGAACACCCAAGAGGAACTCCACCAACCTCCTCACTGAACCCAGAGCCAGTCACATGTGTGTGAGTGTGTGAGTGTGTGTGTGTGTGTGTGTGATTATATTCATTTCCTAGAGTTGCCTAACAAACTATCGAAGACATGGTGGCTTACAACAACAGGGATTTAATCTCTCATAGTTGAGGAGGAGACCATAGTCCAAAACCCAGGTGTTGGCAGGGTTTGTTTATTCTGGACGCTCTGAGGGAGAGTCTTCCACGCCTCTCCGCTGGCTTCTGGTGGTGGCAGGCCATCCTTGGGGTTCCTTGGCTTGTAGCTTCCTCGCTATAATTTCTGCCTCCATTGTCCCACGACCTTCTTGCCTGTGTGTCTCTGTGTTTCTGTGTCTACAAATTTCTCTCTCCCTAAGAGGACCCTAGTCCTTGGATTTAAGGTCCACCCTAATCCAGTAAGCTATCATCTTAACCTGATTACATCTACAGTGACTCTATTTCCAACGAAGGTCAAGTTCCCAGGTACTGGGGGTTAGGACTTCAACTTATCTCTTGAGGGACACATTCAACCAACCACACTGATTATGACTCAGCACGTTTGTATGTGAGCACACATGAGTGTTTGTGTGAGTGTGTACAGCATGAGGGAGCGCAGTGTGTGTGTGCATGTGCTTGCCAGGACATGTCTACCTTGGTGTCTCTGGTCGTGCGTCTGTGGCCATGGGCACGTGTACGTGAGCAGGCGTGCATGTGTGCCCCTAGGCGCAGGACTTTGGAGACCCCGGTGGCCTTGCTGAGGAGGGCGGGAAGGCAGCATGGCGGCAGCGGGCCCAGCTCCCTGTGGCTGAGGAGATGCTTGGGGCTAGCCGGGGGTGGGCAAGTGGGGCCTTGCCTCATGACTCCAGAGGGTGAGCTGTGCGAAGCAAGGACAAGGGTATTTGCTGAGTTGGGCACAGACTGGGAGGCTGAGGAGGCGGCTCCAGGCGGCAACGCCTGTTCCCAGGTCCTTTTCCAGGAATGTTCCTAGAAAGCCCCTCCACCCAAGCTCCCATCCCCTGCACAGCATCTGCCTGGATGGGGAGGCTCTGGCTGACTCATACCCTCTCAGGGCTGGAAGCCAGCCCTCAGCTCCGGCGGTGCCAGACAGGTAGGGGTGGGGCAGGTAGCCAACCCCTCCCAGGCCCCGCCCCCAGGCCCATCTGGAGTAGCACCCCATCACCCACCATGCCTGGCCTGGGGCCCGACCGGAGAGGGAGAAAGACAGAGGTATGTAGTGTTCAGGTAAGGCCCAGAATGAGGGCTGTTAATCTCCCAGGGCAGCTCTTTTAGGCAAACCCACCACCCAGAGACAGGACATTGGGAGGGTCTTTTCCATAGTCTTGTTGGCTTAGGGCCCGCTGTGAGCCACTGGTCTCATTTAACCCTCACAACCAAGTTTAAATGGTGTTCTTGTCATCCCCATTTTACAGATGTTATTGCGGAGGTCCTAAGGAGTTAAATGGCCTGCCTAAAATTACACACATGTGTTTATGTTTGTTGGCATTTTTTATTCTCTCTGGAAATCCACACCTTACCCACTCCTCCACACTCAGACCACAGCTGCTCTCACGGCAGCCCACCTGCCCACCACACACCCCCTCCAGGTGCAGTCTTGCTCCCCCCCTTCCCCAGGAAGACCGCCTGGCCCATGGGGTGGCAGGACAAATTAGGGGGTGGTCTCTCCCTCTCCTCCCACCCTCCTGGACTTCTTGGCCATGTCCTGGTTTTGTTTTTGGTGTGGCCGTGAGTTTATTGCCTGTCTGAGAATGTTGGTGGGTTTGTGCACACACGTCTGGAGGATGGGGCTTCTGGGCACACAGCCGTAGCTCCAGCTGGGTTTGCCCATCGGAGACACAAGAGGGCAGAGCTGCGGTGGGATATACATTCACAGGTTGGAGCTGTGAGTGTGCCCGGGCACGCGTGTGTCAGCCCCTGGGGGTGTTCATGAAGAGTCTGCCCCCCCCTGCATCTTTGGGTGTCTATAGCAGGACTCCCCATTTCTCTTCCCTTACCACAGAACTGCCACCGTCAGTTCACAGACTCCTGGCCCCCAGGTAAGAGCCTGGTAAAAGCCACCTGTATCTGGGGACAGAGACACCTGAGTCTGAGGCTCCCCCTGCTCTGGCCACCGGTGCCCTTGAGCTGGTATGGCCCCACCCAGGCAGCGGGAGTGTCCTCATCCAATGGGATGGGGTGACATGGAGGAGGAGGCTTCTCCCGCCCCCAGGAAACACAGGGAGCACCCGGCTCCCTCGATGGGAGGCTCATTACCCCAGCGCTCAGTGGTTTTGAGGGGGGGGTTCATGCCAGGACTTGGCACATACTACAAAGTGTGGGGGGGCACCCCCAGCACTCCCGCCCGTGGCTGGCCAGGGGAGGGGCTGTGACGTTCGGTGGCCTCATGCTGCTGAGAGGAAGTAGCTAATTGCCGACCTGATGACTGGGCAGGCTAAGGAATGGGGTGATGATGCCACCCGCGGAAGCAGGCGCCCCAGCACAAGGAGGGGGCCCTGCAGGGACGGGGTGGGCCAGGCCAGGCTCTGCAGCGGCTGAGGTGGTTGTGGCCAAAGGAACAGGGGGTGGGGGGTTGTTGAGGCTGGGACCGTGGGAAAAGACTTCTCCCCAGCTTCCCTCAGCTTTAAGGGAAAAGAGTTGAGAGGCCCCAGGGGATGAAGGGATTTGGGAAGGGGCTACAGGGGGCGGAGGGGGAGGAGAGGGTGGCAGAGGCTTGCATCTACACTCCCCAACCTTCCCCGTGTTTCCCACCCTGGCCCTTTAGCCCCTCTTTAGCCCCTGTGGCCCCAGGCTGGTGAGGAAGGAGGGAGCAGACAGAGGGCTTTTTTTTACCATAAGATCCCCCGGGGCCCAAGCAGCCTACCTGGCCATACCTACTCTGCTGAAGGCCAGAGCATCCAGAAGTGGTGAGACTTCGGGTGTTCTTGAGGACAGAAAGAGCAGGCGCTTTGGACAGAGAGAACAGAACAGGCGAAGGCTGGGCGGTGGGCTTTAGTGAGGCTAATGGAGGATGGGGGCTTGGCTGTCATGGTTATAGGGAGAGGCGGGGCAGGGCCCTTCTGTACCTAGGGCCACACTGTCCCTTCCTGGCAGAAACTGGGTAACCAGACTCAGAGCTTCTCCCACAATGCCGACCACAGCCTCTGGCCCCGGAAGGCCTTGGCCTCGACTGCCAGAGCAAGGACCAAGTCAGAAGCCACACAGGATGGAGGCCCCACCCCCCAAAACCCCAGGTGCATCCATCCCAGAGAACCTGCCGGCCCTGAGCGCCAAAATCCAGGACGCATCCATCTGCAGGTCAGTGCTCTGGGCCCTTAGCGCCCCCTGTGGGCAGGGAGCTATACCAATGGGGGGAGGGCCCTCCACCTGCCTGAGGGAGGAGACAGACCCGCCCTCCCAATAGCACACAGACCCTGCCTCAGGGTATGCCCAGTGTGATGAAGGGGACTCAGACATCGACCTACTAGCTCCAATCTGAAATTCAGCCCCCATCCTCAGGAAGATCCCACTCCGATGGAGACGTGTTCTACCATCAAAGCTCCATTCTGAAGGGTGAAACAGAGTACCCGGCTTCAAGAAACTTAGTCTGAGGGTAGAGACACACGGCCACATAGAATCTTTCTGGGCCCCCCAATCTGTTGCTGACATGGATTAGACATTTCAGTGACTTTAGTGCTGCTAGAAAAAAATACAAGACGTCCAGTTAAATTTGAATTTCAGATAAACGACGAATAATGTTTTAGTATAAGTATATCCCATACAACATTTGGGGCGTACTTACACTAAAAAAAAAAAAAAAAGTATTCATTGCCTATTTGGAATTCAAATTTAACCGGACATCCTGTACTTTTATTTGTCAAAGCTGACAACCCTAGATGCGTCCGATCTAAGGGAGGAAGGAAGGGTGAGGACCCCCAGACACCAAAATGCAGGTAAACATCGCAGCGTGCTCCAGCTCAGGAGAGCAGTGGTGGGGCGGGAGGGGAGTCCTGGGGCGCTGGCTCGCAGCAGTTTAAAATTCCTTCCAGGCCAGATCCCTAATCCCTTGGTGCACAATGGCCGCCTTCTCCCCCACCGCCTGCGCCCACGCCCTCCCCCGCGGGGCCGTGGCAGTGCCACCACGGGCCTCTTTAAGCCCCTTTGAAGCCGTCAGAGCCCCGCGCCGCGGGAGGCCCCGCCGCTATGCCAGCTATGCCAACTATGTCCCTGCCGCCGCCGGCCACCACTGCTCCCCCATTAATGCTGGCTAATCTGGCTAATAAATAAACTCCCCTCCCAGCCTCAGCCCCCCACTGGCTCCTCCCTGCTCCCCCAGAATTGATTTCAGGGCTCGGGTACAACATGCGTCCCCACTCCCTTCTGATAGCTCTCTTTTTTTTTTTTTTTTTTCTATCGCCGTCCTAAGACCTGTTGCCCATTGCTGACGGAATTTGGGGGGTCTCTGCCTCGCGCATTGCCTCTGCATCTCTTTCAGTCCACCTGCGCGCGGGGAGCGGGCCACATGGCTAGGTGCGGGGACACCACTCGATGCCCGCGGAAGATCCGCTGGACCGAAGAGCGCCCCCTGGAAGCCAGGGGAGGCGGGGGTCACGCCCCCTCCTGGCCACGCCCCAGGCCACGCCCTCCCGTGCGCGCGGCAGTGGGGCGCCGGGCGAGCAGCCCCTGGACAGGTGACTCCGCGCGGGGGGAAGGCGATGGCGCCTCCCGCGGCAGGAGTCCTTTCTCCACGGCCTCTGCCGCCCCCTGCGTCCCCACCCGGACCTCGGAGAGTCTGACTCAGAGCCGAGCCCGCATCGCTTCACCTCCCACCACACGCCCGGAGAGCGCGGAGAAATGACAGGATTGCAGGGGCACGGCTAACGCGCTCTAATTACCCACCGCCGCTCTCCGCCGCGGCGCTCTGCTGCGCTCGGCCAACGCGCCCTAATTAGGAACCCGTCCCCTGTCCCCGGGCCCCAGGAGCGCGCGCGGTGGCTCTCCGGTCGCCCTCCGAGACTGCCCTGAGACCCCACCTGTGATGGGGAGAGGGGAGGTGCAGGACTTGGAGACCCGAGCCTCAAGGTGCAGAAGGCCGCCCCGCCCCTCCCTCCCGTGAGCCGACAGCTCTCCAGTTGTCTGTCCGGAAGGGACAAGGGACTCGGAGAGTGGGGAGGAGGCAGGACCCGCTGCATTGACAGGGACACTGAGGCCCGTGGAAAATAACTGTCCAGGGCAGGGCACCAGGGCAAGAGTATCCCCATTTTGCACTTGAGGCACAGAAAAGTGAAGGTTTTCACGGGGAAGGCCACCCAGCCAGAACTCCCAGATCAGCTTATTTCAGGGTGGCTTGTGACCTGCCCCACAGGCTCCTTCCCCTGACAGGGAAATTACCCTCTCGCAAGGAAAGGTGATACCCTCATCACAGACCTGGAGCTGCAGGGGGGCCGGGAGGCCCACCAGCTGTGGCCTGCGTGTCAGAAGGGAGCTAGTGAGGAGTGGCTAAAGTCTTGCATCCCAGGAAGGGTGGGAGAAGGCCCTGAAGACACAGAAGCCAGGCCTGGTGGCCGGGACTAAGAAGGAGCAACTTGGCTGTCAGCTTCTTTATCCAAACCAGGCTTAAACCTTTCCTCTATCAGGAATTCTTTCCTGATGTCCAGGGGGCTGCAGACTCATGGCCTTGGGCCAAGTTTAATCTTTAGTGAGGTTTTGTTTGGCCTGCAATGAGTATGTGTGTTTTTTTGTATTGAATATGAGAGCTGACAGACAGTGTGAGCTGTCTGACTGCCCTCCCCATTGGCAAAGGCCAGCGTGGTTAGACTAGTCCCCAAAGGCATTTGGGTTTGAGACCCCTGATTGAAACCAGTCTACCTGGCTTTGCCTTTAACTCTTCCTCAGGTGCCGGGATCTTGGTCTGGGCGCCACCCCCATGTGGTCTTTGCATGTTTCTCAGTAAGCCTGCCCAGGCGAGTGACCCTGGGTGCCCCCGTTTAGGCTTCCCAGATGCGGTGGCAGTGGGGGCTGCACATGCCTCTGGAAACCCCTCTGGTACCCCTTTTTTTTTCATCTTGAGTTTCCATCTGTACCTTGGGTGTGCCTTCCCCAGCAGGGATGGTAGCAGTTTTTCTGCCACGCAACTAAAGGTTCCTTGAGGGCAGGATGTTGGATCTCTCCCTTTAGTCTAGGATCTTACTGAGGGCTAGGGGACTGGGGTGTGGGGGTAGTATCCTCCATCACAGGAAGCTCCTCCACGGCAGGGCTGTGTCTCCCCCTCAGACTGAGGCTCCCTGAGGGCAGGGCTGTGTCTCCCCCTCCCCATACTGGGACTCTCTGAGGATAGGACTGTGTCCCCTCTCAGACTGGAGCTCCCTGAGGGCAGGGCTGTGTCTCCCCCTCAGACTGGGGCTCCCTGAGGGCTGG
>NC_058410.1:106234280-106291907 GCF_002201575.2 Neomonachus schauinslandi | reverse complement strand
TTCATAAGCCTCTGAACCCTGAAATCCTTCCCTTGCAAGCATTCTGGGGCCCTGCCAGGGCTGGGAGCTCTCGAACTGGGGGTTCTGACAGCTCTGAGCATGAAGCAGTGATTGTGGGCCTTCTGGGTGTAGGGAGCAGGGCCCCGGGGTAACAGGGTGGGGGGCTCAAACAGATAGGGGGCATCCTTTCAACACTGGGTAACTCCAGCAAGGCTGGGCAGGGGCCTGGGTCCAAAGCTGGGTCCATGCAAACGCTCACTGCCCTCCCTACCCACCCACCCCCGCCCCAGCCAGAAGTCAGGTGGGTTTCTCTGGTGCTGGGCCCCTCAGCTGGGGGGAGAGTGGGATGAGTGGAGACAGAGAGGGCCCTTCCCCAGTGGGAGGGGCAGCACTTATGGCAGGAGCCTCTGCAGCCTTTTTCTGGAATCCCTCTCACTATGCCTAGGACAAGGACCAGAGTGGCAGGGGTGGGGGGCTGGTAAGCGCCCCGCGGCGGTTGAGCTGTAGGAGGCTGAGCACCAGGAAACCCAATTGGGGTTGTGTACCCCACTGCAGGAGACCCGGGGAGCCCCACAGCACCACTAAAGCTGTAAGTGTGAGCATTTGGTGCCAACAGGGAATGCAGGCGGGAGGCGGCCCCTGGGGCACTGGTGACAGGAAGGCCAGACTGAGGAGGGGAGCAAGTGCCACAGAGGGAAGAAAGATAGCACCAATAAGAGGCAGGCCTGGGCCTGGGGTCCCAGCACAGGGCAGCGGGGCGGGTCCCTCCAGAGTGGGGGAACTGCCGAAGTACCCCGGTCCCTCCTTGCCAACAGATGGCCTGTGCTCAGGGGTGCTGAGAAAGGCTTGTGTTCAGCCCAGCCCCCCAGGGTCACCAGGCAAAGGAGGTGCTGCCCCCACACTTATACCCCCAGGCAGCCTGCACCTGCACAGCCCCGGACAGACCATTTTTCCCGATTTCCCTCAGGGTACCTCACCATTCTCTATCCCAAACACACACGCACACGCACACGCACACACACAGAGTCATTTGTCCCCTAGAGACTTCACTGCCTTGGCCTAGGAACTCCTGGATCTCTGTTCTCTGCCAGGCAAAGCTCTGGGCACCGGGGCTACGGGAGTAGAAAAATCAGCCAAAGTCTCTGCCCTCGTGGTACTCACATTCTAGGGAGGGATGACAGTTGATCAACAAGTCAGAAAAGACAAAAGTTCAGGTCATGATAAGACTTGGAGTGGAGAGTGTGGGATGGGTGGGGCGATTTCAGATGGCATAGTCAAAGACTGTCTTTGGGAGGAGGTGACATTTGAGTGGAGACCTGAGCTCCGAGAAGCCAGTCATGCTCTGGAAACAAAAGGAGTCCAAAAATGTACAATATTTTTAAACAGAAAAGAACACGGGTTCACAAACATTAAAGGGCAAAAAAGTGAGGAGTGTTTCAGGACATCTGCTATATGCCCAGCATGATAGTAGGACATTCACATGCACCATCTCCCACAACCCGCTTCAGAACCCTGTGTGTCAAATTTCATTTATTTTCATTTTACAGATAAGAAATATGAAGCCCAGAGAGGTTACTGTTTCATTCATCTAATAAGATGTATTGAGTTTTGGGGCGCCTGGGTGGCTCAGTCAAAGCGTCTGCCTTCAGCTCAGGTCATGATCTCGGGGTCCTGGGATCGAGCCCCAAGTTGAGCTCCCTGCTCAGCGGGGAGCCTGCTTCTCCCTCTCCCTCTGCCCCCACCCCTGCTTGTGCTCGCTCTCTCTCTCTCAAATAAATAAAATAAAATTTAAAAAAAAAAGATGGGGCGCCTGGGTGGCTCAGTTGGTTGAGCGACTGCCTTCGGCTCAGGTCATGATCCTGGAGTCCCAGGATCGAGTCCCGCATGGGGCTCCTTGCTCGGCAGGGAGTCTGCTTCTCCCTCTGACCCTCCCCCCTCTCATGCTCTCTCTCTCTCATTCTCTCTCAAATAAATAAATAAAATCTTTAAAAAAAAAAAAGATGTATTGAGTTTTAGCCTCTAACACTATAATAAATCCCACAGGGGCCCTGCCCCCTTAGGGCCTCCAGTCTGTGAGAACACAGAGGTGGATCAGGGAGGGCTTCCTGGAGGAGTCCATGCCTCAGCTGAGTCTGAAAAGGTGAGGAGAGGGGTGACAGGGGAAGTGATGAGGTAAAAAGGGGGGCCAGAGGGATGGCACCAGCAGCAGGGTGACCTGTGGACAGAAGTAAAGGACTGGGGTAGGGGTCCTGCCCGCTTGCCCAGTCAGCTCCCCGAGGGACTAGGGTGGTGAGCGAGGACCCTGAAGGCAGACAGGAGGGCAGGAGGGCAGATGGGGTCACCTGGTATGGCTGTTAGGCAAGGCAGGTCTGGTGGAAGCTCTTCCAAGGCTCTGGTGACCTGGATCCCCCCGAGTGACAGGGTTACTACTGGCAAATGATGGGTGCCAGCCACCAGCAAGGCCTAATCGGACAACTCACACACATTCATACACCTCACACCCACAGACACAGACAGACGTGGGCATACCACACATGCACAAACACACATGCAACTGGCCCCACTCCTTGGTCTGCATTGACGAGGGCTGCAGAAAGGCACAGGACAGGGGTCAGAGATCACAGAACAGTGTGGTTTGAGCATAGCGTAGGCCTCAGGCCCTTAGGCACGTTTCTCTGGAGCCCGAGTAGCTGCTCCTCCAAACCCCCGTCCCAAGCTCTCGGGCCTCTTGCCTTCCCAGTCACCCCCCACACTCTCTGAGACCTTGCCTGCCAGTACCTTGTCCAGGATACGCAGACAGGACATGCGAACTCCTTGGCCGCTCACATTCACAGGGAATGCAGCCCCGCACATGCCAGCCAGCAACAGAATCTAGACTCAGAACAGACTCTGCTGGACTGGAACAAGCAGGCCACATCAGAGAGATGAGCATTCGTACACCAACACAAGGACGCGAACGCAAGGTCAGATACCGAACAGCTCAGACGCAGGCTGGGGGTGGGGGGCACAAGTAAGATGGATTTGGGTGAGCATTGCTGGGAGGGGACTTGTTCCCTAGGGAGCGACGAATATGCAGATCTGAGCTGTGCTAATGGGAGGACAGCAGCCAGCTAGAAGAGAGAGGGGCAGCCCCCAGGCTCTGAGTTGGCCAGGCCCTCCAGGAGCCGTGGGTCCAGACCTGGGGATCTCCCCCTGAAGGGGACAATGACAGAGTGACAGGGTGCAGAAGGATCTAGAAAGCCCATCATAGGAGGAACTACCACAAGGATGTTTAGCCCCCAAAACAAGACTCCGGCATCTGGGAGGCCCCCGCTCCAGCCACAGCCTTTGCATACTGGTGAGTCTCCAGCTCCTCAGCTCGTTAAGCTCTGTACCTTCTTCCCAGCAGCTACCGCTCTACTTCCTTAGGGAAGCCTTTTCTGACCTCGCTGTCGGTTATGTCCCACGGTTATATGCTCTGCCTGCCACCCAGCCCTGGTCTTGGGGTAGGCCATTACCAGAAGCAGTTTTACCCATGTGAGTGTTCCGTTCATGGTGTCTTCCTAATGGACTGTAAGCACCGTGAGGTCGAGGGCCGTATGTGCCGCTGCTTACTATTGTTTTCCTGGTGCCTGGCACATCATAGGAGCTCCAGAAATGTCTACAGAGGAGGGAAGAAAGAGAGAAGGAGGGCGGGCAGGGGAATGGAGGTACCTTGAACTGTCCGAGGGCTGCCATATGTAGGTTCTCCAGGGGCAGAAGGAGCAGGAGCACCAGCAGAAGGTCAGCCCAGGGAGTCAGATTTCAAATCATCAATAGGAAGGTTTTCGAAGTCAGATGGTCACAATGTGGATCAGGCTGCCCCAGAAGACAGTGAGTTTCTCAGGAGGAGTTTAAGCAGAACCAAGGGGAGCACTTGGCAGAGGTGCTATTACTTGAATGAATGAATGAATGAATGAATGAATGAATGAATGAATGAGGATGATTACTACCGAGTATTCACACATGAGCAGGAGGCTGCAGACAGCTGACCCATGTCTCAGAACTGCATCTGAATCAGACCCCAGGTGGACAAATAGCCATGGGCCCTGAGATGCACGCCGCACACTCACTTACAGAAAAGCACACTTCTAATCCATCCAGCAATGCCAGACGTGTCGTGCTGGATGACATTTGCAGCAGGGCAAGGACAGAGGTGTCTTGGGAGCAGCTCCATCCTGATTCCCCTCTCACTCTTCCCAAAAAGGTCACCCCCTTTGGGCTACTTTCCCAGAGGCTGACCCCTTGGCACGAATCTGTCCTGAGGTCAATGCTCCTGCGGCAGCTTCCTCCTCGGGGTTGGGGATGGGATTGAGAAGGAGGAACTTGGCACCTGGTCTCACTTGGCAATGACCTGGCCTGCAGAGGCTGGGGTGGGCGGGGCAGGTGCCCTGGCTCTGAGCTCCCCCTGGCATGTTCAGAAGCCTGAGACATAGGTCCAGTTCATGCCTAGGAGCCCTCTCCCTGCCCCACCCCTCACCCCCAAGCTCTATGAGCTTCCTGAGAGCAGGAATTGTAGTCTTAGCTGCCTCTATCCCACCGCTGGCTCAGAGGAGGGATCCACTGGGTATGAGCTGAGCAGCCCAGGGACCAGGGCTGACAGAGCTGAGATAGAAAGGGGTGTTCTGCTTGGGGAGACAGAGATGGAGCACTTTCTAGCCAGAGTGCAGTAGCATCTAGACAGGGACTGGGAAGAACGCGCCCTGGGGCCCCTAAGGCTGGGACGAAGTTGGACTTGTCTTCTGTCCGTGCTCTGGGCCTGCCCTGTCTCCAGCAGCCCTGCTGTGGCCAGTGACCCGTCAGTGACTCACAGCCAGCTGTGGACACAGAGGGGAGAAAGTGGCCCCCAGCTGAGCTCATGCGCTCGCAATTAGCCCTCCATGCTTCCTCACCAGGGAGAGCCTCCTGGCTTCTAGCACGCACATCCCAGGCTCCCTTTCGCAACCACAATGTGCCTCTTGCTGCTTATTTTAGCCTGATGAAGCCTCTTGAAATGTCAGAGCCGGAACCAAGTTGGGATCCTGCATTTCAATCCTTTCATTCAACCAGGGCGAAAACGGATATTCAGGTGAGTAAGGGATGTGTTTCAGGTCACATAGCTAATTCACTGAAATGCCACTGCAGCCTTTGGGGAACCAAATCCAGGTGTCCTTAACTCAGAGGGGGGCGGTCTGCTTCAGCCAGCCCCTGACTACACTTCTGGAGCCTCTGGAGCCAACATACCAGGATTTGAACCCGGATTTGCCCATTATCAGCTGTGCGACTATAGGCAAGTTACTCAGCCTCTCCATACCTGTCTCCTCGTCTATAAAACGAGCCTAACAAGGGTACCTAGCTCCCAGGTTGGTGTGCGGCTCCAGTGAATTAATATAGCTGAACTGCTGAGAGCAGTGCCAGGCACATCACAAGTACTCATGTTAGAACATGTTAGCTAGCATTCTTAGGTGCACAGTGGAGTCACCAAACCTCAGTCCCTGGTGTGGAAAGGTCAAAAATTTGGTTTTATCAGTTTGCCTGAGGGTGAGCAGATTCCAGGAGGCCAGCCGTATAACCAGGCTTGTGGCAAACCGATGTATGGTGTTCCCGCTGAGGCCCAGACGTTGCCGTCAGAAGGAGCAGAGGGAGCCCCGAGACCGCCCGCCTCCCACTCCAGCAGCCGCCACCTGAGATCCCAAGATCGCAGACATCACAGCAAGGGCCGTTGGAGATTCTCGGGGCAGCTCAAGCTGGAAGAACCTGGAGAAATGCCCTTCTGAACCCAAGAATGAGCCTCTGTTCATCTGCAAAACAAGGGAAAGCAGAGCCTCTAACTCACAGGGTGGTTGCGCACATGAGCTCAGGTGGCACTCTACCCAGCATTGTCCTTTCCAGCCCTCCTCCTTCCTGCCCCTTACCTGCTTGAGGCCAGTGGTCTCAACTCAGAGCAGCCTCTCCTAGGCCCCGCTGGAGAAATATTAACAAATTCTTCTCCTGCCAAGTTCCTCCTTTACCAGTCACCAAAGCTCTGACACTTCACGCCAGAGGAACTATGGTCCCAGAACATGTACAAGATAGGGTTGGTCTCATAGCAGCCTCAGAGACGCTTGTGGGATGGATGACTCGGTGAGTTAGTGAGTGGAGCAATTCCCAGAACCTTCTGAAAACTCACCCTGAGCTTTCAACATTGGGCAACATTCTGGTTTCCCCAGAGCCCCAGCCACAAACTACCTCTGAGGAATGGCTGCTCTTCATTTGTCTCATCCCTGGTCAGTGTTCGTCTCTCATGAACGCAGCAATCTTTCTCAGCCCCTACCCACTGCCACCAACGAGACTGGACAACCAAGTGTGTTTGCAGCCTCCTCCAGATCAGTGTTATCACAACCATCCTACTGCCCATAACCACTGCCCACAAGCCTGGTGGTCAGTCTCGAGCCCTGTCCTGCTCTCCAAGTCACAGCTGTCCCCCATCCACCCCACCAACCTCCTGGGATGGCCTACATAAGGAATCTGACTTTTTAACTTGCTCTTGCAAATCCTCTGATTGCTCATGATGTTGTCCAAGTCCTAGCCCTTGCCCTGCCAGCTGGTCCCTACCCATGGAGTACTGCTGTAGGTTGTCCTTTCCTCACCAGAATATCACCTACTGTCTGGACTCCTGTCCCTCAGGGCAGACTGAAACTCCTCAGATTGGGAAGCCAGCCAGAGCCGGCTGGGAGTTTGTGCCCCTTTGAAGATTGGGACACTGGACACTAGCTCTATCCTCAGGTGCCCGGTCATGGTATGGGCATTGTCTCCAGTTTGGTTCAAGCTTTTCCCCAGCATTGACCCACGATTCAGGCCTCTGCATGTTTCTGGGCCACCAGTGGTCCCTACATACTAACCAGAGGATTCCAAGAATATCCAAACTGGAAGATCCTGAGGAATCACCCAGTCTAGTGGAGATATTCCTAGAGCATTTGAAAATGTGTTAGTCTTTTTTATTGTAACAATGATGAGAGGTGGTCTGGCACTGGGTGCCATGGGCCAGAGATGCTAAATATCCCACAAAGCACAAGGCAGTTTGCACAACGAAGAACTACACTCCTCTGTCCACCGATAGATGAATGGATAAAGAATATGTGAGATATGAATGTAAATGGGCTAAATGCCCCACTCAAAAGACACAGGGTTTCAGATTGGATAAAAAAGCAAGAACCATCAATATGCTGTCTGCAACAGACTCATTTTAGACCCAAAGACACCTCCAGGTTTAAAGTGAGGGAGTGGAAAACCATTTATCATGCTAATGTACATTAAAAAAAAAAAACACCTGGGGTGGCAATCCTTATATCAGACAAATTAGATTTTAAACCAAAGAGATGAAGAAGGACACTATATCATACTTAAAGGGTCTATCCAACAAGAAGATCTAACAATTATAAATAATTATGCCCCTAACGTGGGCGCAGCCAATTATATAAGCCAATTAATAACAAAATCAAAGAAACACATCAATAATAATACAATAAGAGTGGGGAATTCTAATACCCTCCTCACTGCAATGGACAGATCATCTAAGCAAAAGATCAACAAGGAAATAAGGGCTTTGAATGACACACTGGACCAGATGGACTTCACAGATATATTCAGAACATTCCACCCCAAAGCAATAGAATGCACATTCTTCTCGAGTGCACATGGAACATTCTCCAGAATAGATCACATCCTGGGTCACAAATCAGGTCTCAACAAATACCAAAAGATTGGGATCGTTCCCTGAATATTTTTGGACCACAATGCTTTGAAACTAGAAAAGGAGGAAAGTTGGAAAGAACTCAGATACTTGGAGGTTAAAGAGCATCCTACTAAAGAATGAATGGGTCAACCAGGAAATTAAAGACAAATTTCAAAAATTCATGGAAACAAATGAAAATGAAAATACAACTGTTCAAAATCTTTGGGATGCAGTAAAGATGGTCCTTAGAGGGAAGTATATAGCAATACAAGCCCTTCTCAAGAAACAAGAAAGGTCTCAAATACACAACCTAACCCTACAGCTAAAGAAGCTGGAGAAAGAATAGCAAATAAAGCCTAAACCCAGCAGGAGAAGAGAAATAATAAAGATCGGAGCAGAAATCAATGAAATAGAAACCAAAAGAACAGTAGAACAGGTCAACGAAACTAGGAGCTAGTTCTTTGAAAGACTTAATAAGATTGATAAACCCCTGGCCAGACTTATCAAAAAGAAAAGAGAAAGGACTCAAATAGATAAAATCATGAATGAAAGAGGAGAGATCACAACCAACACTGAAGAAATACAAACAATTGTAAGAACATATTATGAGCAAATATATGCCAACAAATTAGGCAATCTGGAAGAAATGAATGCATTCCAAGAGACATATAAACTACCAAAACTGAACCAGGAAGAAATAGAAAACCTGAGCAGACCTATAACTAGCAAGGAAATTGAAGCAATAGTCAAAAATCTTCCAACAAACAAGAGCCCAGGGCCAGCTGGCTTCCCAGGGGAATTCTACCAAACATTTAAAGAAGAATTAATATCTATTCTTCTGAAGCTGTTTCAAAAAAATCAAAATGGAAGGAAAACTTCCAAACTCTTTTTATGAGGCCTGCATTACCTTGATCCCAAAACCAGACAAAAACCCCACCAAAAAGGAGAATTACAGACCAATGTCCCTGGTGAACACGGATGCAAAAATTCTCATCAAAATACTAGCTAATAGGATCCAACAGTACATTAAAAGGATTATTCACCACCACCAAGTGGGATTTATTCCTGGGCTGCAAGGTTGGTTCAAATCAATCAATGTGATACACTGCATAAATAAAAGAAAGGACAAGAACCGTATGATCCTCTCAATAGATGCAGAAAAAGCATTTGACAAAGTACAGCATCTTTCTTGATTTAAACTCTTCACAGTGTAGGGATAGAGGATACACACCTCAATATCATAAAAGCCATCTATGAAAAGCCCACAGCGAATACCATTCTCAATAGGAAAAAACTGAGAGCTTTTCCCCTAAAGTCAGGAACACAGCAAGGATGTCCACTATCACCACTGTTGTTCAACATAGTACTAGAAGTCTGAGGGTTGCTGGAGGGGAGGGTGGTGGGGGGTTGGGTAAATGGATGACAGACATTGGGGACTGTATGTGTTGTAGTGAGCACTGGGTATAAGATTGATGAATCACAGACCTGTACCCCTGAAACAAATAATACATTATATGTTAATTAATTGAATTTAAATTAAAAAGAATAAATCTCATATAAGAATGAAAAAAGATATATATAAAAAAGAATATATGAGATATATAATGGAATATTATTCAGCCATAATAAAAGGAACGAAATCTTGCCATTTGCAATGGCATGGATGGAGCTAGCAAATGTAATGCCAAATGAAATAAGTCAATCAGAAAAAGGCAAATACCATATGATTTCACTCATATGTGGAATTTAAAAAACAAAACAAGTGAGCAAAGAAAAAAGAGAGAGAGAGAAGCCAATAAACAGACTCTTAATATAGAGAACAAACTAATGGTTACCAAAGGGGAGGTGGGATGGGGGAAATAGATGATGGGGATTAAGGAGCATACTTGTGATGAGCACCATGTGTTGTATGGAAGTGTTGAATCACTATATTATACACTTGAAACTAATATAACACTGTATTTAACTATACTAGAAATAAAATAAAAAATTGCACCCCATTCTTCCTTGGAGAAACACTGATTCTAGTTGAAAGTACTTAAAGTGCAGTTATAGTAACTAAGAGCAAAAAGGATAAGGGACTGACCCCAAATTACACAGCATATTTGTCTTACAGGTAATCCAATGAGGAAGACCTAGGAATTTTTGTTCTTGAGGATTTCATGTCATCTGTTCTCAAAATCCACCAGCAGTCACCAAGTTTGAGGCACTATGGAAAGTCACAAAGACTAATGGGAAACATCAGGAAGGCTTCACAGTGGTGTCATTTGAACTGAGCCTTGAAGGATGGCTCATGGACTTGTGACTCTGGAATAAGGGAGAGCATAAGAATAGGCAATGGTAGAACATGAGGACTGTTGCCCGCGAATGAGGGTGGCTGATAAATGAGCACAGGCTTTGGAAAGAAAGCAGAAGAGAATGGGGAGTGACTGAAAAGGTGAACTGACGCTAGATCACAGTGGACTTTGCATGCTAAGCTGAGTACTGGAATTTTCTATTGTGGGCAGTGGAAAGCCACAGAAGATATTGGAGTAGAAAGTATGCAATGATGAGCTCTGTGCTTAACGGGAAGGTTACTGAGGCTGCCTGTGGAGAAGCAATGGGAGGGAAATTATGGGGGCAGAAAACCACTGTCAGAACAGTCCAGGTGAAAGATACACATGATGTCATGGATAAGGACAGGTCAAGAAGATGGGATGAAGGAATGGAGACCACCTTAGAGCCAAGCAACATCACAGGAACTGGTAATGTTCTTATTAAAACAAGGGATATTATTTTGGTTTGAGTTTCCCTAGAAGTAGACCCTAAGAAAACTATTTGAATATACTTTATTTGGAAGATGATCTT
This sequence comes from Neomonachus schauinslandi, assembly GCF_002201575.2. Classification (NCBI taxonomy): domain Eukaryota; kingdom Metazoa; phylum Chordata; class Mammalia; order Carnivora; family Phocidae; genus Neomonachus; species Neomonachus schauinslandi. The sequence continues at coordinate 106,281,349 of NC_058410.1, read as the reverse complement.
AAGGAATAACAGGAGGGGAGTAGGGAAATCGGGCAGGAAAGGGAAGATAGCCAAAAAAGGGAGGGGAAGGGGAATTATATCAAGCCAGTTATCCCTGTGGGCAACCGAAGGTCAGTCTTGCTGGAGGTCTCTGGGAATACAATGGAAAATGTACATCTCCAAGTTTCCTTGAAGAGCAAAGGAGTAGGGGGTATTTATCGACTGGCTCACACCAGCCACTGTTTGAGGGTTGCTCCTGGAAGCACTTACTCTGACGCTTTTGGAATGTCCCACATGCAGGAGCAGGCTCTGTAGCTAGAATAAGCCCTCAGGTGTAAGAGTTTCAGGTGCTTACAATTGGAAGCTACCAGGTAGCTGTGTAGGAAAATGATGAGTAAGATGAGGTAAAGCACTGATAGTATCTGCAACACACATTCTTTGCATATAAGACAAGTGAGTTAGCCAAGATGGCTCCATATCCAAAAATGACTCCATAAATGAACCAGATAGGATATTTCTTTTTTTTTTTTTTTAAGATTTTATTTATTCATTTGACAGAGAGAGACACAGCGAGAGAGGGAACAAGCAGGGGGAGTGGGAGAGGGAGAAGCAGGCTTCCCGTGGAGCAAGGAACCTGATGAGGGGCTTGATCCCAGGACCCTGGGATCATGACCTGAGCCGAAGGCAGATGCTTAACGACTGAGCCATCCAGGCGCCCCCCAGATAGGATATTTCTGAGAGAGGGCCCTAACAGCTGAAATGCCCAGCTTCTGTGACCCCAGGAAGCAGAAAAGGAATCTGAAGTACAATAATTGGTTCTGTCAATTTTTGCTTTGTATGTTTTGATGCCAAGTTACTAGGTGCATGCAAATATAAAATTACATCTTCCTAGTGAATTAAATTTTATATAATTGTGAAGTGTCTCTCTTTATATCTAGTAATGCTTTAAAACCCATTATTTTAATATAACTCTAATAGCTTTTTGTTTTGTTAGTGTTATATGTTATACTTTTTCTCATCCTTTATCATTCTTTCTGTATTTCAGGACCTGTACATAAACAGTGTATATTTGAATTTTGGGTCTTATCCAAAATAAGTATGAAAATCTGAAAAATTTTGCCTTTTAATGGGAAAATTTAGTCATTTGACATATAATAATATTATTTTTATATTTGAGTTTAAATCTACCATCTTACTAAGTGCTTTCTATATGTCCTACCTACTCCATGTTGCTTCTTCCCTCCTTCCTTTGCTTCCTGCTAGAATTATTTTATTCAGCTATCCTCCTCTATTAATTTAGAAGTTATTCACCCTTTTACAGGCTTTTAGAAGTTACCCAAAGATTACAGCATGCCTTCTTAACATCCTAACATTAAATAATTTTTTTACTCTCTTCCCCCAAAATATAGGGAAGGACCTTAGGACCTTAACTCCCCCTCAACACTATTATATTATTATTATTATACACAACCAATATTATTTTACATGATCCACATGCTTACCATTTTGAATGGTTTTCATTCATTTCTGCATCTCTGACCTTCCATTTGGGATTATTTCATTCTGCCTGAAAAATATCCTATTAATATGGCTCTGCTGGTGATTAATTCTCTCAGTTTTTATTAGTCTAAAAATTATTAGTCTAATGTCATCTTCCCTCCTGAATAATCCAGAGGGATATTGAATAACAAGTTGGCTGTTATTTTTCTTTCAGCCCTCTGAAGAATTCTATTGTCTTCTGGCTTCCCTTGTTTCCATTGAGAAATCGACTCTATATCTAATTGTTGCCCCTTTGAAGCTAATCTGTGTTTTTTCTGTTTTTTGAGATCTTCTCCATATCTTTGATTTTCAGCCTTTATTTCTACTCCAAGAGAAAAGGTGTGCTTTTTAGTCTTACTCTAATAGGTGTAGATTCCTTTTGACTTATTCTGATTTAGATTCCTAGGGCTTATTGAACATATGGATTGATGTCTTTCATCAGTTTTTGGAAGATCTCAGCCTTCATCCCCTCATATATTGCTTCTGCTCCATTCTTTTAAACTTTCCCACTATTTCCTGTGGTCTCTTAGGCTGTCTTCTATTTTCCATCCTTTTACCTTTCCGTGCTTCATTCTGGATGTTTTATTCTCATCCAGCTTCTAATTAACTAATTCTTCATTCAGTTTTGTCTAACACGCTGCTAAACCTATCTTTTGAATTCTTAGTGTCAGGTATTTTAATTTTCAATTCTAGAGTTTCCATGTAGAAAAAAATAGTTTCAATTCTCTGTCAAAATTCTGAATCCTGACTTTTATTTCCTTGGTCATGCTAAGTGTTGTATTTTTTTTTTTTAATTTAAATCTGCTTCCCTAACTTCAATATCTAGAGAGGATGTTATATATATATTTTTTATATACTTTCTCATGTGTCCTGTCTCATCATGTGTCTGATTTTTTTATTTTAGTTCTGTTTTTAAGGATTTGGGTTTTTGTGGGGTTTTTGGTTTTTTTATTTTTTTTTGTTTTGTTTTTTTTACCAGTATGCTCTGGACACTGTAGTTGCAAAATCATTTGTAGAAATGATCTAACACCAGGATGATATCTTCTTCCAGAGAGGATTTACAGTAGCCTGAAGGCACCGGCAATACTGGATCTCTTTAATCCAATTTCAGGAATTGAGATGAGTCAAAGCAGAGCTGCAGCCCCTGTGAGAACCTGTCTACTTCTGGTTCATCCTAACTCCTCAGGTGCAGTCCTTTGGGGTCCCAGCCCAAAGTAAGAGAGTTCAGCAAACACTCCTCTTGATAGGCCTTGTCTCTTATCCCCAGGAGGCCCTCAGAAGTCCTGATCATTCTTTCTACCTCTCAATTGCTTCCCCCAGTCCCAAAGGAAAGGCATTTCTGAAGGCAGGCTCACCTCCCTAGTCCCCTCCAAATCCTAGCCCAACAATTCCCCACTACCTTAGTTGTATTATCAATGCCCAGATGCTTCAGTTTGTTGTTTCATTTTCAGTTTTGTTTTTTAATACACAGCATTTCTAGTTGCCATCAGCAGGAAGGTGAATCCATATTACCTGGTCTGCTATTTCTGAAAGCAAGCATAATGATATGTGGGGAGTTTCTAAGACATTTGCAATAGTGTTAAGAAGGTGTTTTGTTTTGGTTTAAGCCAACAGTTTATTCAAACAGAATAATATGTTGTGGATTATCATAACAGAGTTTATTTTTCTGAGTTAAAAAAAAAAAAAGATCCAAGATTTATATAATTTATTGGTTTTAAGACCAAAGAGGGTTAATCAAGAACAAAGTTAAATGATGAGCTGGTTTCATGTTTTGGAAATAAAATTAGATTCTGTGTTCATGTTTAAAGAGCCATGACCAGGGAAACAACAGGCCTAGAGGATGGGTAGAAATTTATACAAAGGGATAAAGAGTCAAAAGCTTGATCTGGGGTGATAGGCTGGCGAGAGAGCAGATAGATCTGGGAAGAGCATAGTGAGTTCAGCACTGAATGGCCTTCCTCTAACGTGCTAAAGAGAGCCCAGTAGAAAAGGCCAGTCAGTGGCCAGAAGTGGGATTCGAGCTGGGTGATCTGACAGACCAGAGAAATGGACTTGGGAGCTGCTTGTGCACAACTGGACTTGGAACCAGGGCAGCTAAAGGACCCTGGAGAGTGTACAGAAAGGGGCATCTGCCAGCACAGCCCTGAGCTTTGGGGGCAGAGGGAAGCAGAATGAGTTCCAGGAGGTGGGGAGGTAAACCCTGTGGGTCCTGAAGGCCCTGGCAAGAGGCTCTCTTGAAGCCGGGGGTTTATAGGGCTGATTTTCCCTGAAAGGTTGAGGCTGAGATGTGGGGGAGGCCTCTGCTGACTTTGAGAGCAGTTTGCGTAGAGTGTCGGGAACCCAGAGGCTCCTGGGAAGGGGTTAGGGAGTGAGTGGGAGGCCAGGAAGCAGAGGCAGTGTGTATAAACTTCTTTTTTAGAATGTGTGCGGCTCTGAAGGAAGGAATTGTGATGATGATTAAGGGAAGAGCCAGTGGGAACTACTGGAGGAAATCTGTGGGCAGAAGGGAAGGAGCCAGGGCGGATGGAGGACCAAAGAATCCCCGGAGAAGGAGCAGAACGGCACACCCCCGGCAAGTCCTGAACCCCACCAATAGTTCTCATTATTCCCATTTTTCAGATGAGGAAAGTGAGACCCAGAGAAGCTGACTTGCCCGCATGACTGCTAGAGAGAGACGGGCCTGGGATGGGCCCCATGTGCCAGGTTACTAAGCCCACCCCTCAGCCCACCTCACCCCACCCCATCATGATATCAGGGCGTCCATGACCATGACCAACCCCGTCACCACCACGCTGCCACCGTCATCACACCCACCACGGCCTCCACCACCATGACCACCACCGTCACTGTCCATCCCACCACAATAATTACGCTCACCCATACAAGATTTCCTGTGCTGGACACATGCAGTTTCTGTCTCTGGGGTCTCCTATTCTGAGAACATGCAACAAAATAAACTAGCCAAGACAGTCAGCTAAAGCCTTTTGATCATATGGCCGGTCAGGGCGATGCCAGTCCTATAATCAGACAGCCTGCATTCCTGGCTTCTTCCTGGAGGAGAGGGCACATCAAAAACTGGTTTTCCGTTTGTTCATCTTTTCCACGGGCCTCCCCCATCACCCATCCTTACCCTACCCTAAATCCTCCATTCATTGTCTCTGAGCTGGGAAAATTAAACAAATTTTTCTGAGGAAAAATCCTTAGGGAAGGGAATGTGTGCAGAGGGATTAGGGCTGGGCTAAGGCCCAGTTATTCTTGGTCCTCCTCCTCCGAGACTCTTGGCTTCCTGCAGGGACATGCTCCCCACTTACCAGGGTCCCCTCCCCTCCCCCAACTCACCATACCCATCCTTGTACAACCACGGATGGGAAGTCCAGGGCTCTAGCCTGGCACCACGTGTCCATGGGTCCCAGACCCTCCCCAGCCCTGCCCACAGTCCCTCTTCCCCAGGCCCCCGGGCCTCAGACCTGCATGTAAAGGGAGACAAGGCGGGGAGGAGGCAGGCCTGGGGATGCTCAGAGAAAGTTTCCATGCTGAAGAGCTCGTTCTGAGCTGTTCTGCCAATTCCCCCTCCTCACTAATCCCAGGATTAGAGTGAATGGAGTCCGGAATACAGAAGCCAGAGTCTGGGAATGGGGCGCGGTGTGGTGAAGGGAAGCAGGCAGGCGTGCATCGGAACGCCTGCTCAGCTCCTCACACGCACACGCTGTGCTGTGTGGTCCAGGCAGGCCATTGACCTCTCTAAGCTCTACTTCTTCACTTGTCAAATGGGGATCATCAAACCTGACCAGGATTAGAGACGCTGTGTGTAACACGTGGTGTGCTCAGGAAGCAGCGGCTAACTGTCTGTTGCCACTGGTGGGATGAGCTCAGAGTGCCAGCAAGAGTGGGGACGAACGGGTGTTTCTTGCCCTTGACTCTTGAGCCCTGGGAGGGGGAGTGGTTGCGCAGAGAGAACATGGCACTGGCGTGAGCTAGCTGGGCTGGCCCTCCGCTCCCGTGTGAGCCGGCAATGACTCATCCTTGCAGGCCTGCCTCCTCCACACTGTTACACAAGATGCCTTATAGACCTGCTTCAAGGACTGAGTGAGATTTAACCCAGGTGTGAGGCTAGCACAGTGTCTGTCGTGCCTGCCCTGTTTCCCTTTGGCCTCTGTCTGAACCCAGTGAGTCCAGGCCCCTGGCTCCATGCCCTGCCCTCCTCAGAGGGACAGACAAAGGGTCCCAACCATCCCAGTCTCACCCTCGTCTCCAAAACCATATTCACCAGTCACTTTCCTTGCTCAAGAGACTACCATAGCTCCCTATGACGATCCACGTGCAAACCAGCCCTCTCAGCCTGGCCTTTGAGGCCCCTACATCTTCCGACCCCATCTTCTCTCCCTTGTGTCACCAGACAGCCCTTGCTCTGTGCTTACTTGGCCCTGGCTGACCTCCGGCTCCCCAACCTGTCCCACAGCACACATCTCCTGCTGCCTCCCTCCCCTCCCCTCCCTAGGCTTCTGAGCTGGGCCCCGGCTCATCCATCTCTGAACTTCAGCGGATATAACGAGTCACAGACAAACCACATTTCGAGCAGCAGCCAAGAGGAAGCCTATCAATAACGGCCCATAACACACTTACAGGGCAGATTGGCTTTGGGAAGAAGCAGGTAATCGAATCTTCCTCTGGTTGCCATCTGTCTCCATCACCGTACCTCACCCATGCGAGGCCTGCCCCAGACAAGTAGGTCCTGGGCCGTAATACAATTCCGTTAAAGAGAGCTTAGGTTCTCTGGGGACACGCAGAAGGTTTTCAGAAGGATGAAGAGGAGAGGACAAGGCCAGAGTCAGAGTGGATGAGTATGAGAACAGCACCCATCCCAAGATTGATCTGGAAAAGGCAGTGTGAGAAAATCCTGTCATCTTCAATATTCTTGTTTCTTTTGCATTTTTATCCATATTTTCTTCCTTTCAAATTTCTGTAATGGCAGCTTTGCACATAAGAGGTGCTTAGATACATAACTCGCACACAACAGGGCAGAGGGCCTCAGCCCCAGATTCTGGCCCCAGGTTGTCTGGGGTGATGTTTCCACACCATCCCTGGCCAGGTACGTGACCTGGGAGGGGCTATTTTAACCTGTCTGTGTCTAAGCTGGCCCCTCTGTGAAATGTGGGTGGTAGTAATAATACTCAGCTCACAGCTGACTCTGAGGACTAAGTGAATTGATCAGGTAAAGCCTTAGAGCAGGGCCTGCCCTGTGGGACACCTCCCATCATGTTAACTCTTGTGGTTACCAAGCTACATGGAGCAGGATGGCTGCTCCTTAGGGGCTGCCTTCAGGGGTCACCCAAACCCTGCCTGTTTGCAGAACACTTAGGTCATTGTAGTGGTAGGATTGCATTAAGCTGCAAGTATCAGAAACCTGACTTCACAAGTTTAACCAAGGAGGGCTTATTTTCTTCTCACAATGAGAAGCACGGCACTAGCAGCAGCCAAGACTGATGTTATGCGTCCATGCTGCCCTCCATAACCCAGGCTCCCTTGCCTTCCCACAGTCTGAGCTTGTGGCTTTCCCCTCACACTCAGAAAATGGCTGCTGGACCTCCAGGCATCACATCCACATTCCAGGCAGGAAAAGGGGAAAGGGAGGAGTAGCACATTGCTAAAATCTCCCTCCCCTTTAATCAGGAAAACCACCCAATCTCCACTTATATCTCATTCACCACAACCATGTCACAGGCCTACCCTAGTTGTGAAGCAGCCTGGGGAGTCTAGCTTTTGCTGGACACATGGCTGTCCTGAAGAGAACTGGAATTGTATAAGGAGGGCAGGGAGGATAGGTGTTTGGTGGGCACCTAACACTGTCTGCCACCCAGCTCCCCAGCATGACGCGCTGCCTGGGTGTCTGAAAGCCTCACTCTGGAAGCAATGAGGCCCCCAGCCCTGGAGATATTCCAACAGAGGTTAAATGATTACTTGGCCAAAACATCATGGAGGGAATTGAAGCAACAGAAAGAAATCAAGAAATCCCTAGCTCTTTCTAGCCTTAGGGCTTTGGGGGTGAGTCCCACACCCTTAATTCGGTTATTGTATACGTTTGGCTTAATGTGAAAAATATTGTGACTCAAAGTTCTAGATTCAAGCTTCACTCTTCCCTTCCTGTGTAACCTTTAGCAAAAAGAAAAAGAAAAGAAAAATACCAAATGCATTTATTCATCCTATAAATATTTATCCAGTGCCTATTGTTGGGGATACATCAGTGAGCTCCACAGGCAAAATTTCCCACCCTCAAAGAGGAAGAAAAATTTTAACAGGAGGAGACAATAAACAAAATAAATAAGTTTTCTCTTTCTATATATTTGATCGATGGTGATGGGAGCTATGGAGAAAAGTAAAGTGGAAATGGGGAGTGTCAAGGTGGTTAGGGGATGTCATTTTACACGGGGGCGGGACAGGGAGTGGTCAGAGAAGCCTTCACTGAGGATTTGACCTAAGACCTGAGGAGGCGATGGAGCTTGCCATGTGGACATCTGGGGAAGGTGTTCCAGGCATAGGGGACAGCAGGAGCAATGGCTCAAGGCGGTGCTTGACTAGAATGTTTGAGAAAGAGCCAGAAGGCTCAAGTGGCCAGAGCACTCAAGTGGCCAGAGCAGATTGAGTAGGCAGAGTGGGAAGAGGAGATCAGAGAGGCAATGGCAGGGGTCGATTAAGGTTTTGCCAGCCACTATGAGGATACTGGCTTTTACTGAAGGAGAGGGGACCCACCAGAGGGTTCTGAGCAAAAGGGTGATGTGGTCTGGTTTCTCTTTGAACAGGATCACTGTGGCTGGTGTTGAGAATAGACTAAGCTGGGGGGGAGGCAGCAAGACTGGTTAGGAGACAAGATGGCAGCTTGGAATGGGTGGTGAAGGCAGAGCTGGTGACGAGTGATGGGATTATAGATATATTCTGAAATTAGAGCTCAGGATTTCTCAAGGACTGCACGAAGTTTCAAGAGATGTTAAGGATGTCTACCAGGGGGCGCCTGGGTAGCTCAGTTGGTTAAGCGACTGCCTTCGGCTCAGGTCATGATCCTGGAGTCCCGGGATCGAGTCCCGCATCAGGCTCCCTGCTCAGCAGGGAGTCTGCTTCTCCCTCTGACCCTCCTCCCTCTCATGCTCTCTGTCTCTCATTCTCTCTCTCGCAAATAAATAAAATCTTAAAAAAAAAGGATGTCTACCAGGTTCTTTGGTCTGGAGAACTTGGAGGAAGGAGTTGTCACTGACTGAAATGGGTCAGACTGTGGGGAAAGCAGGTTTTTGTTATTCCCATTGGACACATCCAGATGGAGGGGTTGAGCAGGCAATCAGACTCCACAAGTCTGGAGTGCAGGGGAAGGCGTGGGCCTGAGGTGTAAATGAAGGAGTCATCAGCATACAAATAGAATTTACCAAGCGAATATGCACAGATTAAAAAGAGAAGATGATTGAGGACTGAGTCTGGGGGCTCTCCACTGGTTAGAAGTCAGAGAGGTAAGAAAGAACCAACCAAGGAGACGGAAGGCACAGCCAGAGAAGTGGAGGGAGAACCAGCAGAGTGAGGTGTCCTGAAGGCCAAGGGAATAAAACACAGATGACTTAGGTGGAAATATGCATAAAAGCTGCAAAAAAGTTAATGCCCTTTAACTAAAAATTGCACTTCAAGAATACTTACTTCTAAGTAAATACTCTTGGCTGTGTACAAAGACTCATAGCCAAGGATGTACTTGACAATGTGGGTTCACAAAAGTAAAAAACAGGACACAAACTAATTGTTGAACAACAGGGAGCTGGTTAAATAAATTATGACATATCTGTATGATGAGCTAGTGTGCAGCCATGGAAACCCAGATTTTTTTTTTTTTAAATATTTTTAAACTACTGAATGACCTGTAGACAGATTTATCTTCAGGATCTATTATTAGGGGAAAATAAGCAGGTTATAAATTGTTATGGTCAGCAAGATCGTCGTATCAGTCAGCTAGTAAACATGGAAACCACTCTAAGTATTTCAAGCAGAAAGAGACTTAGTCCAGCGAGTGAGGTGTTTACAAAGCTGTGGAAGTGCTGGCTATCAAGTTCACTGCTAGCTTTTAGGAAGTTGCTGAAAAACCACGGGACACCTGAACTTCCAGCACCAAAGTGGAGAAAATGCCCGAAGGTCGCTCCAAAATCGATCTGCCGCAGCCCACGCACCTGCCCAGGGCTGCCAGAACAATGCTGTGATTTATGCTTCTCTTACACCTGCCAGATCTCTTGGACCGGCCTCTCACTGACTGGCAGGGGACTCTAGTTTCCTGGCTTCCAGCCCCCAGCTGGGCAGAGGAAAGCATAGACCCGGGGAAGGAAATGATACTGAGTTGCCAGCAACTTCTTCTGGTCTCTCTAAGCTGCTAACACCAGGTGGTGTCTGCCCCAAGGAGAAGGCTTTTCTGAAGAAATTGCACTGTTATTCCAAAAAGTAGTCATGTCCCTAGCTACCTTGGCTCCGCCTCACACCACACATCTGTGATGGGTTTACCAGCAGCTCCCCACACCCCCACCCCACCCCAGGGCCCGAGGCCTGGTGCAGAAATTGAGAAGACTGGAAATGAGTAAGAATCACGCCAGGGCTCTTACCGGGACCTTCCAGTGGTACCTCCTTTTCCACAGGAAGCCACAACAGTCAAGAATCTATCATGATTTTGCAAGATGATTCTAAGAAAAGCCCTTTTGTATTGTGGCTGGTGGTGGCCAACTCAAATGCCCTAAACGCTCTTCATTCTCCCTGTGCTCCTTCTTGTTCTGGAACCCCATGTCCAAACTCCAGGGCCCATCTTGCCTCTTTTTGTCCAAGCCCCTGCCTCGAGTGCCCACAGGGGTCCTGACTCCCCCAAGGCCAGGGTCTGACTTACTCTTGCCATCCTGCCAGAAGCTGGATTGCCATCCTGAGCTCCAGTCTGATGGCAGGTGTCCTTTCCAGCTGACCAACCTCCGATGGCAGGGGAATGGGGTTAGCCCCAGTTGCCCATGCTGGGATGCACCAAAAGCAACACCCTTTACTCCTCATGGTTATCATCAGCATCCAGAGGGCATTGCATTCAATCTGGGCCTCTGGGCGGGGCGCCCACCATTCACTCCTGCTGGCCTCCTATCAATGGCTGGCCATGCTCTTCTTCACTTTGCCTGAAACTCAAGTTTACTCCCTCACCTGTCTGTATGCTGTTGATCTTCTCTCATGAGAAAAGAGCACGGATGTGTCTATACCCACCCAGGTAATATACAAGCACAATTTCCCTTCCTCTTAAATGACTGGGTTAATGAAGGGCCAGAGGAAGTTTGTGTGTCTGGAGGATGTGGAGATTCTGGATCAAGGACTTGTTCTTTTTATGCTCCTAGAGCTGACTGTCATAGTTGGGAGAGGGAGGCCAGCTCAGAGAAGGGCCCTCTTGTCTCTTTCTGGTTACCTGGCTTCAGCCCATCATCTACATAGGTGCCCTCAGCCACCTCAATGCCCCATACCTGTCATGGCCCACACTGGAAAGTTCCCTTTTCTCTCTACTCTCCCCCAACTCTGAGCACAGCAATGTTCACCCAAGGGTGATGATGCAGTCAGCCAGGTTCCTGATAAAGGGTCATGGCCAGAGGACCCCACAACTGCCTCAGGAAATGGAGGGAGGGTGGAACAAGGTTATATGTTTAGGACAAAAGAACAGCCCTTGGGACCCTGCAGAAGATGGGTGGAGAGGATAAGCGATTATTCCTCGAAGCTGCTGAGTAAAGTCCAAATGTTGTGGCCAAACCAGGCTGGACATCTTACTTATCTCTTAACAGCTTCACAGGACTCATCTAGCCTGCCTCACCTCTCCTAGCATGGGAATGTCCACCCATACCTACATCGATTCCATTAACCTGAGAGAAGCCCAACGTTCAGAACCATATCTCCCCCAAAAGACTAGGGCTTGAGATAACCCTGAGGGTGAAGGGGCAAGAAATCTTTGGGGATAAGCAGAAGGGCATCTGATTTTCTTCCAAAGCCCCCTGCCCCCTGCTCAGCTCTGTTTCCACTCTCAGTCCGGGGTTTGGGGTGCCTCTTGTAGATCCCCATTCCCTTGGGGACAGGAGGCTGAGAGCCCACATCCTGAGCTTCAGTTCTTTCCTGTGGCCACACTCCCATCTCACCTCCACCCTGTTTTTGTGCCTCTACTTCCAAGGGAGGAATGATCTCCAAGGGAGGAAGTTCTGAGCTAAGGAAGGGTGTCTAGATTAAAATTGTGTTGCGCGCCTGGCTGGCTCAGTTGGAAGGGTGTACAACTCTTGATCTTGGGGTCGTGAGTTCAACCCCATGTTGGGTGTAGAGATTGCTTAAATAAATAAAACTTAAAAAAAAGAAAAGAAAAGAAAAAAGATGGTATCAATAAAAGCAGACTACATTAAAACTAAATGTAGTTCCTTCCAGAAAAGCAAGATGGCCAAGTACTGGGAAACTCAACATAACCCACTATCTTAATATGTAAAATAGAGAGATTGATTTTTCTCCAACATGTTGAATGGAGAGACTCTAGAAGTAGTTCCATATTAAAGACAGATGTCAGCTGTCACCATAAACTATCACCACTACTGTTTGACATTGTTCTGGAATTACTTGACAAGGCAATTAGACAAAAGAATAAAATAAGAGATATAAATATCACAAGGAGAAAGCATAAATATTATCATTGGATGATATCCTATACATGGATATTCTAAGATAATCAGCTAAGGAATTTTTAGTAATAATCAGAAAATTTAGCAAGGTAGCTAGTTTAAAAACAAGATCTATAAGAAACAACAGATGGTTGTCAAGGATGTGGAGAAAGGGGAACCCTCTTGCACTGTTGGTGGGAATGCAAACTGGTGCAGCCACTCTGGAAAACAGAATGGAGGTTCCTCAAAAAGTTAAAAATAGAACTACCCTATGATCCAGCAGTTGCAGTACTGGGTATTTACCCAAAGAATACAAAAACACTAATTCAAAGGGATACATGCACCCCTATGTTTATTGCAGCATTATTTACAATAGCCAAGATAATGGAAGCAGCCCAAGTGTCCGTTGACTGATGAATGGATAAAGAAGATGTGGTGTATATACAATAGAATATTACTCAGCCATAAAAAATAGAATGAAATCTTGCCGTTTGCAACAACATAGATGGAGCTAGAGAGTATAAAGCTAAGTGAAATAAGTCAGTCAGAAAAAGACAAATACCATACGATTTCACTCATGTGTGGAATATAACAAAACAAATGAGCAAAGGGGGAAAAAGGAAAGAGAGACAAGCCAAGAAACAGATTCTTAACTACAGAGAACAAACTGATGGTTACCAGAGGGGAGATGGGGGAGGAACAGGGGTAACAGGTGATGAGCACTGGCTAATGTATGGAAGAGCTGAATTGTACACCTGGAAAGAATATAACACTGTATGTTAACCAACTGGGATTAAAATTAAAACTTAAAAAAAAATAAACTAAAAAAAATAAAGTCATTAAAATAAAAATAAAAAATAAACAAGATCTCCTAAACACAAGAAATAAGGTCCCGTCCACAAAGGCAACAAAATCATAACATGAAACAGAAAAAACTATACAGGTATCCATGGAAAGATCTATAAAACCCAAATAAACATAGACTTGAACAAATGGAGAAAGAGAGACCCTGCTTTTGGATAAAAAGTTAATAATATTTTAAGCACATCAGTGTCCCCATAGGGAATCTATACATTCAGCGGAATTTTTTTTTTTTGAGATAACTTGACAAAATGGTTATAAATTCATCTGGAAAAATAAATATGGAAGAATAGCCAGAAATTTCCTGGAGGGAAAAAACTAAAATAACAAGGGAGTGGTAGCCCTATAAAACACTTTTAAAAATATTATACAGCTACCGGGGCGTCTGGGTGGCACAGTCGGTTGAGTGTCCAACTTGGTTTTTGGCTCAGGTCGTGATCCCAGGGTCGTGAGATCGAGCCCCACATCGGGCTCCTTGCTCAGTGCAGAGTCTACTTGAGTTTCTCTTTCCCTTTCCCTCTGCCCCTCCCCCATGCTCTTTCTTTCTCTCTCTCTAAAATAAATAAGTAAATCTTTTAAAAAATATATCATACAGCCACAATAATTAAAATAGTATGGGACTGGCATAGACAGATCAGTAGTAAAGAATGCAGAAATGTGAAATTGACCCAAATAAACATGAGAATTCAATTCAGTAAATTGAGACACTAGCCACACATTCAGGACAAAAATAAATATGTCTCTATTCCCTACCTCACTCCTAACACCAAAATAAATTGTGACTGGATCAAAGATTTAAAGAAAAAAACATCTGAAAAATAAAACCATTAAAGTGCCAGAAGAAAATACGTGTAAATGTTTTTATGACCCTGGGGTAGCAAAGGCTTTTCTAATCATGGAACAAAACAGAAGACATAACAGAGAAGATTAACAGATGTATCTACATAGAAAGAAAAGAAAAAAGTTTTAAAAGGAAAAACTTCATAAACGAAATCAAAGGGCAAAATAAGAGAACAAGGCTTGCAAGATGTGTGACAAAATGCTCGGTTCCCTAATTTTGAAAAAAGACATATTTTACAAAACAATAAGAAAAAGACAACAATCCAATGGAAAATATGGGCAAAGAGCATAAACAGGCCATTCACAAAAAACGCAACTGGCTAATAAAGATATACAAAACGTTCCATCTCACGATTTCAAGTGCAAATGAAAGCAAGATATAATTTTTTACTTATCAGATTGGCAGTGTTAAGAAGATTCTTAACACAGTGTTGTGAAAGGTACAATTACACAGGCCGTCTCATACAGTGCCAATGGAAGGGAAATTAGTACATTCTGGAGAGCAATTAGGCATATCTATTCAATTTTAAATGTTCATCCTCTTTGATCTGGCAGTTTAACTTCCAGGATTTTATCCTGCAAAAGTATTTGTGCAAGAGCCCAAAGGTAAATGGACAAATATGTTCATAGCAGCACTGTTTACAATTTTTTTTAAAGTTGGGGGGAACAGGGCGCCTGGGTGGCTCAGTTGGTTAAAGTTGGGGTGAACATTACAGGCTCATTAACAGGGGACTGCTTAAATAAATTATAGTACGGCCATAGAGTGAAATACTATAGAGCTATTAAAAAGAATAAGGAGGGGCACCTAGGTGGCTCAGTCATTAAGTGTCTGCATTCGGCTCAGGTCATGATCCCGGGGTCCTGGGATCGAGCCCCGCATCGGGCTCCTTGCTCAGTGGGAAGCCTGCTTCTCCCTCTTCCACTCCCTCTGCTTATGTTCCTGCTCTCGCTGTCTCTCTCTCTGTCAAGTAAATAAAATCTTTTAAAAAAGAAAAAAGAATAAGGAAAGGGCGCCTGGGTGGCTCAGTCGGTTAAGCATCTGCCTTCAACTCAGGTCGTGATCCCCAGTCCTGGGATCGAGCCCCCATGTTTTTTACGTAAAAAAAAGAAGGAAGCTTTCTATATATACTACCTCAGAAAGATGTATAAGATGAAAAACGAAAAAACTAGTTGCTAAACTTACATATAATCTACATTTGTAAAATAAAATTTAAAATAACATGCTTTCATCATGCCTTGGCCCAGCCACTCCCCCTCCTTCAGAGGTCCCTAAGGAAGATTAACGCCTAAGAACAGTGGTAAAGGGAGGAAAATATCATTTTATTACCAGCTGGGGCCCTGGCACCAAGCCTGAACTCCACTGAGTGGGACAAAGGCCCCTCTGCCTTGCACAGGGCAGAAGACCCAGAGGTGCACAAGGCTTGCGTTCCTGTTTGCATGCACCCCTCACTCGACCTGAGGCCACATTCTTGACCCCGAGTGCTGCCCTGTTGTACACGCACGCACAGAAGCAGCTGCTTTGCTCAGGAGACCTCACCCTCTAGTGGCTCTGGCATCTTGCCCCTGTGGGGATGAGGGCACAGGGACATGAACAGGGGAGAGGCAGGGAGAGGGCCTGACCCACCTTCTGGGGTCAGAGGTGATGAGCCCTCCCGGATGCAGGGGGTGGACCAGGGCCAGGAATTGCAACAGCTGGTGGCTGGGTCTGCGGGTGAGTGGGCAGGCGGCCTGCTGTGGTAAGGAGGGGAAGGGTTTGTGGGAAACATGGTTGGCAGAAATAGCCAGGATGGTGTGCACCGGCAGCCTCTGGGGAGGGGACCCTCGCCCTCAGGCAACTCTCCCAGGGTTTGTCCTGGGGCACCGCAGGCCACCTGTCTGCCCTAGAGGCCTTGAGTCACTTCCTGTGTTTTTCCTTTTCCCCAGGTACGCTCCTGACTCACAGCACCCCCCTTTCCTTCCTGTCCCTCTCTGACACAAGGGCAAGGACAAGACCCACCTGAGGGCCAGGAGAAAGAGGACCCTGGCTCTGAATAAGTGCCCCTCTTACCTGTGGACCTCCTGCACCCTGGCCTCCCCAGTCCTGACACAGAGTTGACCCCAGCAGCAGGGGAAGCCCAGTTCAAGGGCATCTCAGTCCGCCCCCTGCATCCAATCCAGCAGGAACAGGGACTCCTCATTAACTCCATCTCTCAGAGAGAAGGGCTAGCGTACTTCCTGTCTCCAGTTTCAGCAGATTCAGCCTTCTTTTCTCAGCGGTGCTGGGCCCTTCTCTTTCCTCTCCCGCATTACAACAGATTCCCTCAAGGGTGAAACTGTATGTCATTCCCTCAACAAATGTTTTCTAATTGAATCAGAATCAAGCTAAGTCTCCCGGACAGGAGCCACAGGCCCAGCTGATTGAGAAACACAGAAATGGAGTCCTCCCCAGTGGAGGAACTTTCTCTACCAGCCCACATGATAGATGCTGTGGGTTGTCCACTCAACTTCTGTTCCCAGACCCCTTTGCTCCTTTAAAACCCACCCCACCCCTTCACACAGTCCTACGCCTTGTCACCCAGCAAAGCCTCATTCTCCCACCAAGAGTTAACAGAGGAATCAGCAAGTGATCTAACCTTGGCCTATGAGAGCTGAGGGTAAGTTTGCTAGGGTCACTTCAGGGAAACGTTTCCTTGGTCTTAAAAGTAGACCTACAGGGATGCCTGGGTGGCTCAGGTGGTTAAGCGTGTCAGGTCATGATCTCAGGGTCCTGGGATCAAGTCCCGCATCAGGCTCCCAGCTGAGCAGGGAGTCTGCTTCTCCCTCTGCCTGCTGCACCCCCTGCTTGTGCTGTCTCTCTCTCAAATAAATAAATTTTAAAATCTTTAAAAAAAAAAAAAAAAAAAGGCAGGGTAGACCTACAGAGAGAGATAGCTTCTCTTCAACCTCCAGACATATCATGTCTGGATGTGATATCTGGAACTTCAACAGCCATCTTGCAACCATGAGGGAAGCAAGCCAACACCAGAGGAGGGCAAAGCAGAAAGAATCCTGGTGCTTGATAATGTGGTAAAGCCCCTCACTTAACCGCCCTGGATCCACCCTCCCTCGGGAATTTATTTTTCTTATGAAATAAAAATTTCCCATGTTGTCTAAACCGTTTTGAGTTGGGTGTTCTGTTACTTGCAAGTCAAAGGGTCCTTATGATACAGCTGAGTATTTGGGAAGCCTGGTTAAAGAAACCAAAAGAGTCGTGAGAAGCATGGGTGTGTGGCCTGAGGAGGAAGAAGATCACATTTTCCAAACCTCTGGCTCATGTTTAGCCCCATGATATGGGACCCAGCCAGCTGGGGGCTGAGAAGCAGGAGGAATGTAGACCATGTGTGGATAAAGACGTGAGAAATGGGAGGTAGAGTGAGGGGCCTCCGGGAATCAGCAGCTCAGATGTGGTGAAAGAGAGGTATGAAGATGCTCCTCACAGCATTGTTTCTAATTCTAAAAAAAAAAGGGGAAACAACCCAGGGGTTCATTTATGGAGAATTGATTGAATAAATTATAGTACATCCCTAGGGTGGGAACAGCGTATCCACAGAGCCCCCAAAAGGAGGCGACAACTAATCAGGGCCCCTGGATTCGGTCGTGTAGTTCCCTCACCGTGGGTCACTGAGGGAAACCAGGTCCTCCCCAGCCCAGCCTGAGCGGAGGGGCCCGAGGCTGGTCCCAGGTCAGCTCCTATCACATATTCCTTGATAGTACCCATTGCATCCCCTGACCCCCAGCACAGCTCTCCCTTCTTGAGGGCAGAGCCCTATACTGTTCTGTGTCTGGGGACTGCCCCCCGGGCCCGGCACAGCATTTGGGGACTGATTCCCTGGGGCCCAGGAGGAAGGGAACATCTGGGGGAGGTAAGGGGGGAAGGAGGACTCTCCAGGAAAAAAGCAACAGGCAAGCGGAAGGGCCAATGTGTCTGGAGCCGTATCACTGCCCTGGAAACAGGAGAGGCACCGAGCTGGCCAGGGGAGGAGACAAAGAAACAGCGTCCAGAGGGAGGAAGCAAGGAGGTCTGGTGGCGGTAGTAACATCAGAGAGCAGATTCTGTTCATTCAGCACCGTGGGGAGGGGGGCACTGGCCACAGCCCACGGTCACACGTCCCACCTCCCAACCCAGGACCAGCACACGTATGCGTGTGTACGCCTGGAACAAACGTTCACAGACCCATGCTTCCCCTACTGCACACAAGGCCCTCTATTCTCCATTCTGTTCTAGGCCCTCTATTCTCCATTCTGTTCTAGTTCGTGTTTTTATTTATTTTATTATTTTTTTTTTTTTTTGCGAGAGAGAGAATGAGAGAGAGCACGAGAGGGAGGAGAGTCAGAGGGAGAAGCAGACTCCCTGCCGAGCAGGGAGCCCGATGCGGGACTCGATCCCAGGACTCCAGGATCATGACCTGAGCCGAAGGCAGCCGCTTAACCAACTGAGCCACCCAGGCGCCCCCTAGTTCGTGTTTTTAGAACACTGGTCCCAACCTACTGAATTAATTTCCAACCCAACTAACAGGTCATGACCTGCAGCTTGAAAACTCCGCTCTAGGGCAGTGACACTCGAGGAGTGATCCACACCCACCAGGCCCGTCCATACCCGCTGATGACCAGCCTGGGACAGGATTGGTAGGGAGGCCAAGTGCAAGCATTGAGACTCTTTAATAGCAATAGGACAGCAATTTTATGTCTGTTGAATCCAACAATAAAATATTAGGACTCGCACTTTATATGTCTTATTTTATTTTTCTAATCATTTCTTTGTATTATATTTTATAATATTATTGGTCTATGACAAATTGGAATTTAAAAGACAACAACAGGGGCGCCTGGGTGGCTCAGTTGGTTAAGCGACTGCCTTCAGCTCAGGTCATGATCCTGGAGTCCCGGGATCGAGTCCCGCATCGGACTCCCTGCTCGGCGGGGAGTCTGCTTCTCCCTCTGACCCTCCCCCATCTCATGCTCTCTCTCTATCTCATTCTCTCTCTCAAATAAATAAATAAAATCTTTAAAAAAATAAATAAATAAAAATAAAAAAATAAAAGACAACAACAACAAAAACCTGGTCTTTCCCCAGGCTGTCTGAGAAGCATTGCTTCAGAGGACAGAGGTCTTCTCCAGAAGCTCATAGTCCAAAACAGAAAACTCCTCCGACCCTAACACATTGTGGAGTGGTCTAGAGACCCTCCACTCCCCCAGGTCAACACACACATGCCCCCCCTTCTCTGCCTGGCAGAGCCCTTGGAGGCGCAGTCCCATGCATCTCTGCAGGACAGTTTCCAAGATGGCGCCCACTTGCATTCATCATTTCTCCCCAAGTTCCCGCAGTGTGTTTGCTGGGACTTCTGTCACATTAGTTCATGTTTCTGTCTGGTTGGCTGTTGACAGGCCCACTTACCATGGAATCAGGCCCTGGGTCCAACGGGAACACAGTGCTTTGCCCTGAAGGTTCTTAAGAGAGAGTGAAGGAAGGGAGAAAAAAAAAAGAGACACGGTAGGAAAAGGAGGGCAGGGCTTCGTGTAGAGTTACAGGGATGGAGAATTTGAATCCAGGCCCTTCCCAAAGCCAGAGAAGGGCTCCGGATGGAGATCCCAAGTGAATCCTAGCCAAGGTGGTCTGGGAGGGGAGCAGGAGACTAGGGGAGCAGGGTGCAGGGGCCCGCGGGAGCAGAGAACAAGGAGGCGGCTGCGAGCCAGGCCTCCTCAGGCACCTCAGGGCCAGCCCTGAGGAAGGGAGCCAGAGGTGGGATCCGGGGTGAACTGGGCAGGGCCTGTTTGCCCTCATGGGAGGGCAAGAAAGGTGAGCTCTCTGAGGGTGGTGCTGGGAGGTCTCACAGGGAGGGCAAAGAGCGTGAACTAAACCCAGGTAAGCACTAAAGGGGTCATTTCATCCATCCTTCTGCCTCCATCCCAAACTTTGGTTGCAGCACCTAAACTTTCCAGTAGCTGAGATGCACTGACTCCTGGGGGTGGGGGGACGCTGCTTCCCTGTACACTGGAAGCCCTTGCCATTCCCATGTCATTTTGAGAGTGTCTTATTTTGGGGGTGTTGCTGTGTGACCTCAGGTAAATTGGTTAATCTCTCAGAGCCTCAGTTTTCTTATCCGTCAAATGGGAATAATGAACTCTACCTGAAAGGGCTGCAGTGTGAGCGAAGCAACCAATGCACAGGAAGTGGCTGGCAGATGCTGGGTGGTGATCAGCACCTTCCCCCTACTCCCCTCTTTCCCAAGCTGTTCCCTGGACCAGCACTCAGCCAGAAAACTTGGCTCTCAATCATGCAGTGTGTCCGCTGTGGGTCCACTAATCTGGCAGGGCCCAGGAGGAATGGACTGAGATGCAACGGGGACAATCAAAGGCTCCCCAGAGGAGGTGAGTTGCAGCCAGGAGCTGAAGCCTAAGAAATGGCGTGAAGGAAGGGTGAGCTGCCCATACAGGAGACCCAACCTCTGCAATGACTCGTGGAAAAGAACAAGCTGGGGCAGGGGATAACAGGGCTGACCAGCCTGGCCAACACCCGGAATGGGAAAAGGTACGCAGAGCCGGGAGTTGGCAAGGAGAGGTAGGGTTGCCATCCCCGAGGGTCAGCAGGCCCAGCATGCTTGTTCCTGTCCCAGAGTGGCCCCTGTCCCTGCCTTGATTTTCTGTTGTGGGAGGCAGACCACATAGGAGTGGGAAAACGTGCTTTGTGGGCCCTTGGCTCTTGTCATTTTCCTAGAATGAGCAGAGACCCAGGTGCAGGGCTGGGGCTGCCTCTGCCTAGAGACACTGACCCTACCCAGAGGGACAGCCACCCAGCCCCAGCCCCCAGCCCCTCTACCTTCAGCCAGACCCGCTACAGCCTGCCCCACCTTGACTCACCCAGCAGGCCGCTTCACATACACACACACACACACACACAGGCAGACAGGGGTCACACGGTGTCCAATGGGAGGAATTCTGATGGAGAAAGGGGGTTCTCCTTGAGCCAAATAGCACAAAGGGGCCAAGGTATGGGGGTTGGAAAGAAACAGACATAGAAAGACAGGAGAACCTGACAGAGGAGTCAGTGATGGAAAGAGAGGAGGATAAGAGAAAGAAGAAAGGGACAGAGACAGAAAAGAGGGGTGGGGAGAGAGACGAACAAAAAGAGACAGAGACAGTGAGAGGGAGACCCCCAGAACCCGAGCAGGACACTGTGGAGCTCCCGCGGTGGGGGGCAGGACGTGTCTTCCCCACCCATCACGCAGGAAGGGTCCCATTTTCTCTACTCCAGCACCCTCAGTCCCCCATACTGGGCCCATCACCAGGAAAGTTCCCAACTTTCCCCCTCCTTCTAGATGTAGACTGCAGGGCCCCACCCACGTTTGTCCACCCCTCAGTCTGAGCAGACCTCACGCGAGGCCTGGGTGCGTCGGACCCCAGTGGCATCCAACAGTGGCACCATAGCTCCGTGTTGTCCCTAAAACGCATTGCCTTCCATTTGCAGAAAACTGCCCCCCCTCCTCCTGCCCTCTCATTGCGTATCTAAGACTCAGGTCATCCTAGAGCTGAAGGTGGACGCTTAGCCTGGGGCTGAGGATGAAGCAGCCTCCCAGCAACTAACCCTAGCCCCGGGGGTCCTAGGACAGTACCTGGGGCACGGAAGGGATAGGGAAAGCCTCTGCCAGGGCCCAGTGTGGTCCATCTCCACCAAGGACACGAAAGAACGCAGCAGGAGAGACCACGATTAGACAACAGCGAGAACTCAGGGAGGGCCAGGAGGCAAGCGGTGGGAGGAGTCAGTGAGGAAGGAGCTTGCGGTCCTCCTGGAAGGCCCCGCCGCCTGGCCTTTTCCTACCTCTCTCCACCCCCAGCGATGAGTCAGGGATTCCACAAATTTTGAATTCCTGTCTTCCTTTGGGTAAGATACTTGACACTCTCCTGGGCTGTCTCTCCTGCCACAGCAGTGAAATCAACCATTCTCAGGCTCCTTTCCCCATGACTCCGGGGCAGACCCTCCTGCTTTCCCCATGAGTCACAGCAACTGCAAAGGCCCTTCCTGCCTCAGCCCAGGGCCCGCCTCCAGTCACACTTGGGCTCCTGGCTTTGCAGGAGCTGCCCCCTCTGCCCAGAACCCCTTTCCCCAAAGCAGCTTCTTCTCATCCGCGGGGACCCAGTTTAGAGGGCAAGAGCCCACGCATAGCAGGCGCCCCCCTGAGCCGACTGTGAATCAGTGAATGCAGAGATCCTGTGAGGGGGAGACGCCTCAGGCGCTACCCTCAGGGAGCCCCCAGCGAGCAGAGATGTGGACCTCAGAAAAGGAAGCTTTGTGCCGTTTCTCTGAACCTCAGAGCAGGGCCTGGTCCACACTTGCTACAATGGAGGGGCTCAGTGAATGTTTGTAGGAGGGAGGGGAGAAGGGAGAAGGGGGGAAGGAAGGAACCAGGAGGCCCTCGGCTTCTCTTTGAGGGATGTTCTCTGGTTGAGGAGCTTCCACCATGGTGACTAGGACTACCTGGGCCTCTCTCATCCTTGCCCCCCAGTACCAGGCACAGGGAAGTACAGAGTGGTTCCTCATGACAAAGGTGAAAAGTCTGAATTGAACCAGAGGACCCGGAGAGAGCACCAAAGAAACCAGGCATCAGGCAGGCCCCAGGTTCAGGGAAAAAGCTGCCTCAGTCTCCAGATCCACAGTGAGAGCAACAAGAGTGGGATGGGGAGAGAGGCTGCCATGCGGCTGGGCGAGACCAAGCAAGGCTGAGGTCTGTCCCTCCAGTGGGATCAGAGCCTGGGGAGGAGGGAGATGCTTGCGGGGAGGGTGGGGGTAAAGGACAGAGAAGCCCTCCACCACCCCTGCAAGGTGGAGCACAGCCCACCCCCACCTCCAACGACTGCCCCAGCCTGGCATGAGTGGCTGGTAATGGATGAGGATCATTGTCACAGGAAGGCGGGTGAGTTTCCATGAGTGAATCTTTTCCATCTTCAAACCAAACCTACATCTTGAGCCCAGCTAGCAAAGACCTAGAAGGCTCTGGGGAGAGACCTGCCACATAGCACCTCTTCCTCCTCTAAGCCACCGTCAGGGGATGGTTGCTATGCCTGAAGAGCAGTGGCAGGACAGGTCAGGGTGAGAGAGACTCTCTTCTGCGCCCCCACTGGGCTCCTCGTTCTGCTGTCAGAGCTAAATGATAGGGTGGGATTCAACCCTGAGGAAGGGGGCAGAAGTCAGAGAGACTCCTCAGGTCCATGCAGGGTCAGAGCTAATCGCCAGGGCAGGAGTAAGTGCTGAGGCCAGAAGCTAGGAGGTAAAGGGTCAGTGACCCGTCCACCCACCTATTCCTTAGCTAGCCATCATTTAGGAAAGTGATGAATCTAGTTAACCAACACTCACATAGTACAAGATAAAGCACAAGCCTGTTATGAATATTAACTAATTGAATGAACTAATTGAATCCCCAGAACAAACCTATAAAGACAGCACTATCATTGTCCCCAGTTACAGATTGGGAAACTGAGGCTCAGAGAGGGTAAGTGACTTGCCCAACATCACACAGCTGGAAAGTGGCCGAACTGGGATTCAAGTCCAGTCATACTGCTGCCCCAACCAATCCCTGCTGCTACCAGGGTTTCGGGGGCCTGGCAGGGTCAGGGACGGTCAGAAGTCATGAGGCCAGGACAGGGATGACATCTTTCCTTCAGGATGAGAAGGCCCTTTCAGGGAATGGGTCAGAGGCCTCTCCCAGAGAGGACTGGAGAAGGAGAGAGCTGCTGATGTAATTGCTCCCTCTTGTGGGGTGGGGTGGGGGTGGAGCTGGCTCTGGCCCAGGGGGTGTGCCTGCCATGACAGGGGCCTGACCAATGGCAGGGCCAGGGAGGAAAGGAACCTCTCCCGGATATTTCTATTATCTTGAGGAGAAAGGGAGGAGGGAAGAAAATTTGGCCGGAAAGCAGACTGAACTTGCAACTTGGTTTAATAACCAAATCCCAGTTCTCTGTGGGGCCAGAGCTCCCTCTCACCATCTCCTCTAGGGAAATCCAGGCCAGGCTTGGGGCTGGGAACTGGGAAGTCTATCCTCTCAAACCCCACCACCACCACCACCAGCCTAGAGTCCCAGGAGTGGGCTCCATCTCCCTTGAACCTCTGACTGGCCAGGTGGGGAAGAAGGAGGCTCCCAGAGATGGGGGCTGCATTTTCCACCCTGAATACAAGGCTGTGTGGGTGGGGAAAGTAGACGGTTCACCCCCTGCCCTCCCACACTCACACACATGCACTCACACGCATTCATATACACATTCACACACTCATAGACACACAACATACACTCACTCATCTGCCATCACACACACTCACATGCTCATACACACACACACACACACACACACACACTCGTCCCTCGGGGGTTAGGACCAGGCTGGGTAGGAGAGGGGCCTTCGTGGGAGAATGGCATGGCTAGTAGCTGCCAAGGGGTGGGTGGGCAGAAGCCTGGGACCGGGCAGGGAGCCCAAGAGTTGGGGGTGGTGCTGAGAGCCACCATGCCGTGCCGGGGCCAGGGATGTGAATGGACTGGACACTGCTCCTGCCCCCTCCCGGGGCCTGCCTCTGGCCAGGCTGGCCTCCATTCCCCGCATTGTCTCGGGCACTTTGGGCAGGGTTCCCAGGCCTGGCTGAACGGAGGGCTTGGCCACACGGCCCTCCTGTGCCCTCCCATTCCCCTCTCCCCTTGGAAGGGAGGGTTGTGCAGGGAAGTGGAGGAGAAGGAAGGTTCCTGAATCACTGGCATCCCCTCCCCCAGCCCACACAGGTGGCCTGCAGAGGAGATCAGGTGCAGAGGATAGCCCCAGAGGCCCAGACTCCACAAACCCCCATCCTTCCTAGGGCGGGAAGCCTTAGAAGTCCAGCTCACCCCCACATGTCCCCTTGACCATGACATTCATTTTCACCCTCATGCCTGGGGTTCCATCGGCCCTCTTCGCAAGCTGGGCTTAGTCTGGGGTAAACTAGTCCCCCTCCCAACATCTCCTCTCCCCAGCAGTGGGATCTTAGCTCTGATCCATGTGAACCACAGGGTTTTACTTAAAGGACAAATTAATCACCTTGGGGGAGGGGGATGCCGGTATTAATGGATTAAAGTAAAGCAGTTCCTTCTCTGACAACTGGCTCTTTCCTGCCTCATCCAAGAGGTTCCCCGCCTGCTTCTGGCAGCCTTCGCCCAGAATGGGGCTCCTCATCTCTCTCTGAGGGCTCCAGAGAGTGGGGCCACCATGACAGTGGCTGCACCTCAGCCAGAGGAAGGGACCCCTGAACAAGAAGCCCAGCTATTGGGGCACCTGGGTGGCTCAGTCGGTGAAGTTTCTGCCTTCAGCTCAGGTCCTGATCTCAGGGTCCTGGGATCGAGTCCTGCATCAGGCTCTCTGCTCAGCAGGGAGTCTGCTTCCCCTTCTCCCTCTGCACCCCCCTCGCTTGTGATCTCTCTCCCTCTGTGTGTGTGTGTGTGTGTGTGTGTGTGTCAAATAAATAAATAAAATGTTTTAAAAAAGGAAAAAAGAAAAAAAAAAAGAAGACCAGCTATCACCCGGGACCTCACATGGCCCCCCCTTATGGGACTTGGGCAACACTCCCCACTGGGCTCTATGGGGTCACAACAAGGCCACCATCCTGCCTTCATGGGGCTTGTGTCCAGGAGGCGCTCCTCCCTGCCCTGTTGCTGAACCTGGTACAGGACTTCCCTCTGATCCCCGCCCCCCAATCTGTTCACCACCTGAGCCAAAGCAATTTTTCCCAAAAACACAGATCCCATCCGGCCCATCCAGCCTGACAAAGATTTCCCAGTGTCCTCCAGACAAGTCCTTGTTGTAGCAGGACAAATGGGACCTGGGCCCTGCTGCCCCTACACCTCATCTCCACCGCCCACCCGACGTCACCATCTTCCCCCACTGACAGGACATCCCCTCCCCATTCCAGGCTGCCTCCTCTCCTTCCAGGCCCCTCCTCCCAGCCCACTCCTCAGCCTGCAGCTCTCTGCTCCCCCCCCACCGCCCCCCACCAGGGTCTGAAGCAGAAGCCCAGAAGCCCTCCTCTCTGCCTTCACGGGGCCCCCATCTCTTCCCTCCTGGCACTGGTCAGTGTGTTGGGGTGGCCTGTTTGCTCATCAGCCTTCCCATCTAAGCCAGGAGCTCCAGAAGGGAAGAGACACATCTCTCCTGTTCAGCATTAAGCCCTCAGCCCCAAGCACAGCTCCCGGCACAGAGAAGGTACTAGGTAAATGCAAATGAATAATAAAGGAGTGAGAATAAACAGCCCAGAACTGCCCAGCCTTTAGGGCCATGATGCACACGTCTTCCAGGGCTGGCCGGGACAAGCGTGCCCACACCCCTCTGCTCTTCCCCCTTAACCCATTGCTGTGTGCAGCTCAGGAAGGCCGGCTCCCTACCCTCTGGGAAGAATCACCTGGATAGTCCCCTCCCTTCTCCAAGCCCCACACCCTTTAAGGCTCAGCTCCAGCCACTGACCCCACCTCAGGAAGCCCCCTGACTGCCTCCACTCTTGCTCCAAGACCTCACCTGCTCCAAACCCCTGCAGAGCTCTCTGCTGGGGCTGCTCTTGAACTTCTATTATGATGTGCCTTTTTCAGTGCGTCTACTGTCGGGCCCCCCTCGGGCTCCTGGAATCCCCTGAATAGTGGGGCCCTGGCAGACAGTGCTACCTAGGCTGTGCCAAGAGATGCATCCTGGGCTGGATCCCCTAGAAAGGTCGATGAGCCTGGTCTCATCTGGGGGGGGGGGGGGCAGGGCTCAGGAAGCCAGGGCGCTGCCATTTCCTTCCCTACCCCCAGGCTCTGCTGGGGAACTCGGGGACCCAGAAAATGAACATCAGAGGAGGAAGCCCCCAGTGTGGAAGGAGAGGGGGTGTCAGCCAAGCAGGGGGGATCCTAAGAGAGGAAAGAGCTAAGATCAGACATCAGAAGCCAGACTCGCAGCCCTGTGGCAGGAACCCAGAGAAGACAGGGAGGAGCCCAGCAGGAGAGGAAAGCACATGGAGGCTTCTACCCATCTTCCTTGGCTGCTACTTTGCTGGGGCTTCTAGGGCAGCCAAAGGCTTATGGTAACAGCAGAACCATGTGGGCACCCACCCCACCCCCTGGAGCCCTGCCTGCCCCCCCCACACACCTGCTGGCAGTGGCTCGGTCACCCCCCACTCAAGTCACCAATGTTCTCAGTACCTATCTGCAGGGGTTTAGATGCCCACCTACTGTGTGCTCAGAGCGGGACTCGCCACCCCCCACCCACCCCCCCGCCCCAGTGGGCCAGAAGTGCAGCAAACCCAGTGCTGGCCTGACACGGGAGCAGGGACGGGGTGGGGGAGGGGGGCCCCCTTGCACAGACACTCTCATTGTCCCCCCCCAACGCACACGCACTGACAGGCCTGCCAACCCCTAAAGTCAGGGCAGAAGCCCCCAAAGGGGACTTATATCCCTCCTGGCTCCTGCTGGGCAACCGCTAGGTGACTTTGGAAGAGCCTCATCCTCCGGTCTATAAAGTGAAGGTGATAACCCCTGCCTAACTCACCTGTCCAGGTCACCATGACGGCCAGCCAAGGTGTGCCCATGAAAACACTCCCCGGGGGCTTTGTAATCTACAAAAAGAGAGGTTTCTTATTATCATTCTTACTGCTGATATTATTCATCTAGGGAAACTAAGCCTGCTGTCTCAATTAAATACATGAGCTTCATCTCCCCCGCAACTATCTGGGGCCTCCTTTGCCCATAGGATAAAGGCCACATTCTATGCTCTAGGAGTTCTTCCAGCTGATGCCCACTTTCCACTTTTATCTCCCTTATACCGTAATCTCTCTGGCCTTTCCAGAGTTCCCCCAACAGTTTGTGCCTACCTGCCTACGTGTTGTGGAGGGCCTTCCCCCACTGCTACCTTTGTATTTAGCTCTATCCTTCAAGACCAAACTGTGGTACCAACTCTCACATGAGGCCTCCTTCCTCAGCCAAGCCAGGGCTGATCTCTCTCCTTCCCTGTAAGGGATTTGGTTTCCACCAAAGGCCATGACAATTCCTGGCACAGAGCTGGCGCTCATGAAATAAAAGTTGTAACAGCCACACCCTGGGTCCTAAACACTTTGTATTCACTGACTCATTGAATCCCAACTTGTTGTTGTGCTACTTCAGTATTCCCATTTTCCAGATGGACAAACCAAGGCATCTGCCAAGTACCTTGCCCAAGTCAGCGTCAGACCAAGACTTGAACCTGGAGACTGATGTCAGAGCCCACATACATGCCTCTAAACACCACAAAGAACTGAGCCACATCCACCTATTCATCTGTGTCATCCGCCTGCCCAGTCTAGGACCTGGTCCAGTGAATATTTGATGGTCACGGCACTCACACACCTCAAGCCTCCTGCAAACACTCAGCTCACTGTGCTGGGAGTTCCTTTAGGGGAAAGCCCAGAGGCTGGCTCAGGGTCCCAGGAAATGTGGCCCAGCAGCCTCACTGGGCTGGATCCACACCATCCTCAGGCATCGGAGTGCCAGACGAGGGCTAGAAAAAAATGGGGCAGCAGCCCTTTGGCCACAGCACAAGGCTGCCTGGTAGTATGCTTGCTGATTGCATTGGCGTCTGGCCGAGGTGTGATTAATGCATCCATGGTCACCATGACAGGGTGTGGGGAGAGCCCAGGGTGGGGTATGAAAGGAAGCAGGCCAGAGCATCAAAGTCCAGGGACCAGGAACTCTAGGGACCACGTAACCCAGTTGTTCACTGCCATTTAACAGATGAGAAAATTGAGGCCCCAGAACTGGAATGACTTGCTGAAGCTGAAGAGCACAGCAAAGGCTTGCAAAAGCACCAGCACTTCCGAGCCTTTCCTCTTCGGCCCGCCTGTCGGCCTGGGCCCCAGCCCTCCCCGGGAGAGCTTTATAATTAGTCCTGCTCACCCAGTCACCAAGAGGCCCGAACTCTTTGGTGATTCCAGCAGGGGAAGGGGCACCCTGAGGTAGTTTTCGCCAGGCGGCCGAGCCCAGCCAGCAGCAGGCCCTCCAACCAGAACCGGGAGAGAAGTTGGGAGAAGACCAGCGGCTAATTGTGGAAAATAAATCAGGGACATCTAAACCATGCAGTTGAAGAAAGGCCAGGTGTACGCAGACTTGTTTCCTTGTGGGCTCTTGCTCACCCACTTTAATTGTTAATTGAAAGCCGTGAGTTATATAAGTTACGTGGATACCAAAGAAGGAGTTGAGTGAGCTCTTGAAAATAAACCACCTGCTGAGTGGTTTTCGGGATGTGGAGAGGTCTTAGAAAAGTCGGTGGTTGAAGAGGGCAGCTGACCCTAAGAGGGCAACCAGGACAAAACTGTCCCCTGGTGACAGCAGTCTGGATCTGCAGATACATCAGTCCTGGATTTTTAGAGCACCAGGATATGTGTTCAAGTTGCTGATTCTTCACAAAATCTCAAAGAAAGTCAAAAGTTGTGCCATTACATTGATTTCTTAGTTTAATAAGGAGACAAAACCTCTCCCATCTCTGACCCTGAGCTAATTGAGGACAGGGCTGTGTGCCTCCCCTCAAACTGGGGCTTCCTGATGCAGGGCTGTGTCTCCCCCTCAGATTGGGGTCCCTGAGGGCAGGGCTGTGTCTCCCCTCAGACTGGGGCTCCCTGAGGCACGGCTGTCTCCCCCTCAGACTTGGGTCCCTGAGAGCAGGACTGTCTACCCCCTCAGACTGGAATTCCTGAGGGCAGGGCTATGTCTCCCCCTCAGACTAGGTCTGAATTGCTTTTTCCCAGTAAGACTAAAGACTCCCTGAAAAACAGGAACTGTGTTGTTTCATTCCCTTCCCTGAGGCAGGGGCAGGGTCTCTCCATTAAATCAAGCCCACCCTACTCCAACCAACCTGGGTTGAGGAACCAGGGGCCTGGAGCTACCTGTGACCGCGGGGAAAATCTCAGGACACACCCTGGTGACAGGAGTGGGAAGGGTTAAGAAACTGCAGCTGCGGGGACACCTTTCTCATTAGCTGCCCTCCCCCTGCTGCCTGCTGCCTGCTGCCAGGGCTTGCTTGGGCCTCTGATGGGTTCCAGCTGACAGCTGGGCCTCCTCCATTCTGACCCTCGGGCGGCGGTGTCCTGTAATGACCCCACCACTGGTACCCTTAGCCACCCAAGCCAGGGAGAGCTGGCATCAAGATGCAGTGGGATGCGGGGAGGGAGGGGCAGCCCTGCCTTGTGGGGGGTTGCGAAGTACAAGGAGCCCCGGAGGAGGGTGTTGGGGACTTGGGGTTCCATTAACTCCCTCTGAGGCCCAGAGTGGAGTGACAAGGGCCACCCCACCCACAAGGGCTAGTTTCTTCCACTGCCACCACCTTGGGGGAGAGGCCTTCACATAGCCTCCAGCCTGGGCAGAGGCCCATGGCTCCCCAGCTCCTCCTCCACGGTGAGTCATTCCCAGCAGTCTGTGCAAGCAGAGGCAGCAAACCCCATCCCCACAGTCTGAGGAGAGCAGGGGACAAACTGCAGTACTGGCCAGACGCAGGTGCCGAGCCCAGGAACACCAGCCTGGTCTGGATGTGGAGCCTGAGACTTGCCATTTGAGAAATCCCTGGTTTGGTTTCCCATACCTGGTCTCCTGCCCTGCACCCCTTCATGCCCGGCTCTCTGAGATTCTGGTGTCTTTCTCACTTGTACCCTTGTCCCTTACCCACGCCTCCTCCCAGCATCCTTGGGTCTTTCAGGACTCATCTCAAATGTCACCTCTCCTGGGAAGCTCTCCTGTAACCTTGATCTGTTCTCCTTGGCACACCCTCAGTGCCATGGGCATCCTTTTCTCTGCTTTCCACATCTCTTCTAGAAGAGGAGCCACAAAGGGCAGTGGGGACCGTATTCCATTGCTCTCTGTATTCCCAGTACCCGGCACAGCGCCTCACACTTACTAGTGCTCGTGGCATTGTTTCCAAAGATGGATCCGGCCAGGAGTTAAATAAAATCACTCAGATCCTAAGAACCAATATTCGCTGGTCCCAGCTGCTCCCAAAATCTCTACCAACTATTCCTGGACAAGCCTAGGAGTTTTCTCATCTGATGTGATGACCTGGTGCCAAAACTCCCCCAGGACCACCCACAAAGGGCATGGTTGATGTGCCTGAGCCCTTGAGGTGCCAAAGCTCTTAGCGGTCTGTGGTAAGAGGGGGGAATGCATCTCCCTCTCCATTCCCCTGCGAGGAATCCAAAAAAGGAGCTGCCTGTGCCTGGCATCTTACAGAAGTTTAGGAGACAGTGTACAGTATATGATGGACTAGATCTCAATCCATTCCACCCTCTGCTAGGTGCCCTCCTAGACTGCAGAAACAAGAAAAGAAAAAAAAAACAAAAAAACCAAAAAAACCGCTACATTTGTCAGTGTCCCTTGCCGTTAGGATTCAGGATGTAATTCAGAGTTAGCCAATTAGATGCACTTGCATAAGAGCTAAAAGGCTGAGCTTCTGCAGCCCCTGCTGCTTTCTGGGAAACGGGCAGGGGTGTTTTTCCTTCTTGCCATTGTTGTTTTGCTGCGGTGCTGGCGGAGAGGGTCAAGAAGGCGAGGCCCATACCTTACAAAGCCAGAAAAATCTCAAACAAACAACCTAATCTTGCACCTAAAGGAGCTAGAGAAAGAAGAACAAACAAAATCCAAAATCCGAAGACAGGAGGAAATAATAGAGTAGAAATAAATGAGATAGAAACAACAAAAACACCAGAACAGATCAATGAAAAGAGGAGCTGGTTCTTGGAAAAGATCAACAAAATTGATAAACCTTTAGCCAGACTCATAAAACAAAAACAGAGAGAGGGAAGACAAGTAAACAAAATCAGAAATGAAAGAGAAGAAATAACCACCAACACCACGGAAATACAAAAGATCATAAGAGCATATTATGAAAAATGATATGCCAACAAATTGGGCAACCTGGAAGAAATGGATAAATTCCTAGAGACATATAACCTCCCAAACTGAAGCAGGGAGAAACAGAAAATTTGAACAGACTGATTACCAGCAATGAAATTGAATCGGTAGGGGCGCCTGGGTGGCTCAGTCGGTTAAGCGGCTGCCTTCGGCTCAGGTCATGATCCTAGGGTCCTGGGATCGAGCCCCGTGTCGGGCTCCCTGCTCAGCGAGAGCCTGCTTTTCCCTATCCCTCTGCCTGCCACTCTGCCTGCTAGTGTGCTCGAGCTCTCTCTGTCAAATAAAAAAAAAAAAAAATCTTAAAAAAAAAAAAAATTGAATCTGTAATCAAAACCCTCCCAACAAACAAAAGTCCAGGTCCAGACAGCTTCACAGGTGAATTCTACCAAACATTTAAAGAAGAGTTAATACCTATTCTTCTCAAACTTCTCCAAAAAATAGAAGAGGAAGGAAAACTTCTAAGTTCATTTCATGAAGCCAGCATTACCCTGATACCTAAACCCATAAAGACACCACAAAAAGGGAGAACAACAGGCCAATATCTCTGATGAACATGGATGCAAAAATCCTCAACAAAATATTAGCAAACTACTCAGGTTATGATCCCGGAATCCTGGGATCGAGTCCCACATCAGGCTCCCGGCTCAGCAGCCTGCTTCTCCCTCTGACCCTATCCTCTCTCATGCTGTTTCTCTCTCTCTCTCTCAAATAAAAAAAAAAAAAAATTAGCAAACTGAATCCAACAGTACATTTAAAAAAATCTTTCACCACGATCAAGTGGGATTTATTCCTGGGATGCAAGGGTGGTTCAATATTCACAAATCAATCAACGTGATACATCACATCAATAAGAGAAAGGATAAAAACCATATGATCACTTCAATAGAAGCAGAAAAAGCATTTGACAACCTCCATTCATGATAAGAACCCTCAACAGAGGAAGTTTAGAGGGAACATACTTGAACATACTAAAGGCCATCTATGAAAAACCCACAGCTAACATCATCCTTAATGGGAAAAACTGGGAGATTTTCTCCCAAGGTCAGGAACACGATAAGGATGTCCATTCTCACCACTTTTATTCAACAAAGTATTGGAAGTCCTAGCTACAGCAATCAGACAAGAAAAAGAAAAAAAGGCATCCAAATTGGTAAGGAAGAAATAAAACTTTCACTATTTGCATATGACATAATAATATACATAGAAAAGCCTAAAACTCCACCAAAAAACTCCTAGAACTGGTAAAGGAATTCAGTAAGGTCACAGGATACAAAATCAATATACTGAAATCCATTGCATCTCTATACACTAATAGTGAAGCAGCAGAAAGAGAAATTAAAAAACAATCCCATTTACAATT
This sequence comes from Neomonachus schauinslandi, assembly GCF_002201575.2. Classification (NCBI taxonomy): domain Eukaryota; kingdom Metazoa; phylum Chordata; class Mammalia; order Carnivora; family Phocidae; genus Neomonachus; species Neomonachus schauinslandi. The sequence continues at coordinate 106,248,185 of NC_058410.1, read as the reverse complement.
GCACCAAAAATAACAAAATACCTAGGAATAAACTTAACCAAGGAAGTGAAAGGCCTATACTCGGATAACTATAAAACACTGATGAAAGAAATTGAGGACAAGGGGTACCTGGCTGGCTCAGTCAGTTAAGTGTCTCATTCTTGATTTTGGCTCAGGTCATCATCTCAGGGTTGTGAGATCAAGCCCTGTGCTGGGCACGGAGCGTGTTTGAGATTCTCTTCCTCTCCCTCTGCCCCTCCCCCCCCACTCTTCAAAAAAGAAAAGAAAGAAAGAAAGAGAGAAAGAAAGAAAGAAAGAAAGGAGGAAATAGACGACAACACAAACAAATGGAAAGACATTCCATGCTCATGGAGTGGAAGAACAAATACTGTTAAAATGTCCATACTAGGGGCGCCTGGGTGGCTCAGTTGGTTAAGCGACTGCCTTCGGCTCAGGTCATGATCCTGGAGTCCCGGGATCGAGTTCCGCATCAGGCTCCCTGCTCGGCAGGGAGTCTGCTTCTCCCTCTGACCCTCCCCCCTCTCATGTGCTCTCTCTCTCTCATTCTCTCTCTCAAATAAATAAATAAAATCTTTAAAAAAAAAAAATGTCCATACTACCCAAAGCAATCTACAGATTTAATGCAATCCCTATCAAAATACCAGCTGCATTTTTCACAGAGCTAGCATAAACAATCCTAAAATTTGTATGGAACCACAAAAGACCCTGAATAGCCAAAGCGATCTTTTTTTTTTTTAAGATTTTATTTATTTGAGAGAGAGAAAGAGCACCAGCACAAGCGCAGGTGTGGGGGCGGGGGGAGGGATAAGTAGACACCCTGCTGAGCAGGGAGCCTGATGTAGGGCTCAATCCCAGGACCCCAGGATCATGACCTGAGCCAAAGGAAGATGCTTAACTTACCAAGCCATCCAGGCACCCTTAGCCAAAGCAATCTTGAAAAAGAAAAACAAAGCTGAAGGAATTATAATTCGAGATTTCAAGTTATATTACAAAGCTGTAGTAATCAAAACAGTATGGTACTGGCACAAAAATAGACACATAGAACAATGGAACAGAATAGAAAGTCCAGAAAAAAGCCCACGATTATATGGTTAATTAATATTCAACAAAACAGGAAAGAGTATGCAATCGGAAAAATTCTCTTCAACAAATTATGCTGGGAAAACTGGACAGCTACATGCAAAAGAATGAAACTGGACCACTTTCTTACACCATACACAAAAATAAACTCAAAATGGATTAAGGACCTAAATGTGAGACCTGAAACCATAAAAATCCTAGAAGAGAGCACAGGTAGTAATTTCTCTGACATTGGCTGTAACATCTCTCTATATATGTCTCCTGAGGCAAGGGAAACAAAAGCAAAAATAAACTATTGGGACTACATCAAAATAAAAAACTGCACAACAAAGGAAACAACCAACAAAACTAAAAGACAACCTACAGAATGGGAGAAGATATTTGCCAATGACATATCCAATAAAGAGTTAGTATCCAAAATATATAAAGAACTTATACAACTCAACACCAAAAAAATCAAATAATCCAATTAAAAATGGGCAGAAGGGGGCCTGGGTGGCCCAGTCGGTTAAGCGTCTGCCTTCAGCTCAGGTCATGATCCCAGGGTCCTGGGATCAAGTCCCACATTGGACTCCCTGTTCAGTGGGGAATCCGCTTCTCCCTCTGCCTCTACCCCTCCCCCCTGCTCATGCTTGCTCTCTCTCTCAAATAAATAAATATAATATTTTTTTAAAAAATAAATAAATAAAAATGGGCAGAAGACATGAATAGATGCTTCTCCAAAGAAGACATCCGGATGGCCAACAAACACATGAAAAGATACTCAACATCATTCATCATCAGGGAAATACAAATCAAAACTACAATGACATATCACCTCACACCTGTCAGAATGGCTAAAACCAACAACACAGGAAACAACTAGTGTTGGTGAGATGCAGAGAAAGGGGAACCCTCTTGCACTGTTGGTGGGAATGCAAACTGGTGCAGCCACTGTGGAAAACAGTATGGAGTTTCCTCAAAAAATTAAAAATAGAATTACCATATGACCCAGAAATCACACTACCGGGTATTTACCCAAAGAAGACAAAAACACTAATTTGAAGAGATATATGCACCCTATGTTTACTGTAGCTTTATTTACAATAGCCAGATTATGGAAGCCACCCAAGTGTCCATCGATTGATGAGTGGATAAAGAAGATGTGGTATATATACACAATGGAATGTTACTGAGCCATAAAGAAGAATGATATCCTGCCATTTGCAACGACATGGTTGGAGCTAGAGAATATAATGCTAAGCAAAATAAGCCAATCAGAGAAACACAAATGCCGTATGATTTCACTCATATGTGGAATTTCAGAAATAAAGCAAACAAACAAAGGGGAAAAAAGGGAGACAAACAAAAAACAAAACAAAAAAACAGACAATTATAGAGAACAAACAGATGGTTATCAGTCGGGGAATGGGTGAAATAGGTGAAGGGTATTAAGAGTACACTTATCTTGATGAGCACTGAGTAATATATGGAAGTGCTGAATCAGTATATTGTACACCTGAAACTAACATAACACTGTATATTAATGACACTGGAATTTAAAAAAAAGAAAAGAAGAAGAAGGGGAAGCCCAGGATGTCCACCTACTAGTGTGGATCACAGCGGGTGCAGTGTGGAGCTGGTAAAAGGAGTGGCTTCCTGATCATCACACTCCATGTGGTTCTGGAGCAGGTGACCTCATGATCACCAAAGACACAGCAGCCCCTTCAGTGGCCCAGTTATGCAGTGTAGCACTGAGAACTGTTCCTGAAAACTCAACCCTGAGTCTTTGTCTTTGGCCTTCCAATAGTTCTAGAGAGTTTCATACTCTGTAATAAATCCCTTTCATTTAAACCCACCAGAGTAGATTCTGTTCCCTGCAGAGTCCTGGTGCACTGGGCTTTGTGTTCTACTCCCTGCTCCCTCTTCTGCTCTGTCTCGCAGACTCAGATGCAGGTCTACCAGACAGCCAGACCTGAGCAAATCCTGTGACAATCGCCCACCCTGATTAGAATTGCCCTCCCTTGCCCTTTGACCGTGAAACACTGTCACTCGGCAAAGATTCTCCCAACTGTCTCTTTCCTTTGGAGGGTTTTCTTCTAGGAGTTTCCTTAGACCCTCGTGCATGTCTGAATCCCAGCCCAGAATGGTAGATAGATGTTCATTTCATGTCAGTTCTGAGCCATTAGTAGTGATGGCCGGGACCAGGGTGTGGTAAAGCATGAGTCTGCTTCTGGACTCGGAAGGAGAGAGGGCTCTGACCAGCTAGTATGCCTGCCACGGTGCAGGAGTGGGTGCTGACAGCGTGTGTGACTGCTTCTATATTTGAGGGAGAAGTGAATGAAGGCCCTTCCAGCTTAAGTCCAGCAGGGGTCCATTCAGCCCTATACTCCCCAGGCAGCTACCCAGCCTGAACGCCACCCCACAGCTTTCTGACATGACCTGCCAATTTCCCCACATAAACATTTGTTCATTGACCTATTGCACCAACTATTCCTGATGCTTCCTGATTCCTGTCTCCAACTTATGGCCCCAACCCACTGCTCCAACTTTCACACTAGCTCTCACGCTCACCAGGGTGCTGACCTGGGGAGTTCAACTCAGGAAAGAGCTGGAGCTGAAATGGGCTAATTCCTACGTCCACACCTCCTCCAGGAAGAGCCTTGACCTCTGGGCTCCCCAAAGGCCCTCCTTCACACATTTCTGCGCCCAATCCGTGCTGGGCACTTGGGAAGTGCTCGATAAACCCATGGATCAATGAAAGAATACACAGGATTGCTCGGGAATGATCTCACCAACCACTGGCTTCCCTTTCCCATTCTTGCCTCCTGCCCATTCCTGTACTCAAATACCTTTGTTGACACTGACATCTGGCCTCCCAAATCTCCAGGAAGCTTGCACACAGTGGGGCCCTCCGCATCCCATCTGAGTCACCGCTGAACCCAAATCCAGCCTTCTGTGGAAGCCAGCTGTGGTGGGACAGAAATTGTGTCCAGGGATCCCCAGGCTCTCCTTTGAGGGAGAGGAGCCAACCTCTGGGTACAGGAGGGGGGGGGCGGGGGAGTGGTAAGTCATTTTCCCAGGACGAAAACAATCCCTGAGCCCACCCCACAGCATCCTCACTCTGGGCTCTTGCTCACCAGCCACGCTGTTTCCACTTAAAGGGAAACAGATGGTGTGGTTAATTGGGGTGTCTTAGTGGGCTCTGGCCCTCATTAAGGCCGACAGTGGGGACAATGAGTGATTCACCGGGTCATAAACAGCAGCTCAAGGGGGGGCCAGTGTCCCTAAGGACTGAGGGAGCAGTGGACAGTGGCCACTGGTCTTGGGCCGTGGGGTCAGGTTGGAGTTCAGACGGGAGGCTCCTCACCTCTCCCTCATCACTGGGCTCTGAGCCGAGGCAGTCTAGGGCAGGCAGAGTCCAGCGACAGCTCCTGGGGGGTCCAGATGCTAACAGCTGGAGAAAGTGAACACTGACCTGGGAGTGGTAGGGAGGAAAAGCAGGGTGGAGGCAGCAACCACAGAGCAGCAGGGACCCCCAGGAGCTGCTGGAGCCCGGGAGACCCCAAGGTGCAACCGGGGCCTGCCTCTTCCCACCAGAGCACAGCCTAGCCCCAGAACCTTCCACAGAGACACGGGAAGGAAAGGCAAGTCCATCCCTTCCCCAGAGAGCCCTATGCCAGAGAGAGGAAGTAGTTAAGAGCCAGGCTGCCTGGGTTCAAGTCCCAGCCCTGCACATCACAGGCCCGTGTGACCTTGAGCAGCTTCCGTAACCCATCTGTGCCTCAACTTCCCCATCTGTAAAATGGAATAACATTTCCTCATGAGAATTGCCTCCTTAGTGGACTCAGAACAGTGCCTGGCACATAGCGCTATGTGTTTGGTTTGGGTGATTTTTTTTTTTTTTTACAGATTTTATTTATTTATTTGACAGAGAGAGTGAGAGAGAACAAGCAGGGGGAGCAAGAGAAGGAGAGGGAGAAGCAGGCTCCCCGCTGAGCAGGGAGCCTGATGTGGGGTTCGATCCCAGGGCCCCAGGATCATGACCTGAGCCAAAGGCAGACACTCAGGCGTCCCTGGGTGATTATTTTTAAAGTGAGAGTCCCTGTGTTGGTGAACTGGGAGGGTGAGGGGTTCTCACCCTCCCCTGTCGCCAGCAGCAGCAGCCTCTGGGGAGCTTCTCCTTGCACATCCATTATTCCCAAGCTCTGAGTCTCCTCTCTCACCCCACCACAATCCCCAAGTGGTGGGGGGGGGACAAGGGGCCCGACCAAACCAAGAAGTGAGTGAGCCAGCCAAATCCCAAAGACGGTCTGGCTGAACGCGGAGAATGCTCACTGTTTACTGAGCACCTGCTATGCGCCGGGCCTGAGGCTGCTGCTGTATCTGCATTTGGCCACTTAGTTCCAGGTAGGTATTGCGGTCCCACTCTACAGATGTGAAGCCAAGGCCTCGAGAATAAGTGTCCGAAATCACCCAGAGAGCAAGAGAAGAGCTGCGGTCAGACCTCAAGACTTCTGGCCTCCAGAATCTGAGCTCTTTCCTCAAAAGCAGAGTGTGAGCTCCAGCCACTGATGTCACGAACACCGAGGGAGTTTTGGTGGTTTTGTTCTTTTTTTTGAAAGAGAGAGAGCTCGTGTGAGGGGCAGAGGGAGAGGGAGAGAGAATCTTAAGCAAGTTCCACACCGAGCACGGAGCCCAATTTCACGACCCTGAGATCATGACCTGAGCCAAAATCAAGGGTCGGAGGCTTAACTGACTGAGCCCCCCAGGGACCCCTGAGGGACTTTTAACTAAGATTCTTCGAGATCTAGAAAATTCCAGTATCTGGGAGTAGGACCCAAGAGCCTATATTTAAGTACAATAGCTGCCCCCAGCTTTGGACCTCCTTCCACCCAGGGCGGCTCCCATCTCAGATGACAGGCCTACAGTCTGCAGCAGGAAAAGGGAGACGGAGCCCAGTCAAACTGCACTGGTTATTTCGGAGGATGGAAGCATCCCTGCCTCCGTGCACCCCTTCATCCCCAGGATCCCTCACTCTCTCTCCTGGAACCCGGGCCTAAACAGGCCGAGTGGGGCAAGAAAAGATGGCAACAAAACATGTCTCCAACATGTTTTGGAGTGGTAGGTCCAAACTATGGCGGGTGAGAGGAGCAACAGGGTCAATGGGGTCACCTCCTCTGTCCATTGTGAGGGTACAAGTAGAAGGCAGAGGGGACCGACACACCGGACAGTGCCAGGGGCCCCGTCAGCTGGGGGTAGAAGACCAGCTCTGCGGTGGGGAGCTCCTTTTAGACTGACCCCTCTTCTCGTAGCACAAGGGGATCCCTCTCCCCACTCTGACATCTCCCCCAAACACCCCCGGGCATGATGGTAGAGCCGCCCCAGGCTCCCTGTGCTGCAGGGGCAGCAGACGCTGGTCTTCAGTAAGGAGTGGAGAGGGATCAGCACACATCACATCACGCTTGGCACGGCCCCCATTGGTGGGCAAAGTGCCATCGTGTCGGCCAGCCATCTCCCTGCAGAACCTTTGTCAGTGGAGGAGGGGCTGCCGGGGGGATCAGCCCCCACTAGGAGCAGCCCCTGACTGCCACCCACCCCCACCCCGCCCCGGGGCCCTGCCTTCCCTGGGGCCCACTTTGTGATTCCTTTTTATTTGTGTGACTCTTTGCTTTCAGTTCTCCTTCTCCGTACTCTGTGAGAGCTGGACTGGGGGGTGGGGGGTCACCAGCATATCCTGAGCGCCTGGCATATTTGTTGACTGATGGATGACTTGAATGAAAGTGCCACAGTCCTGTCCACACCCTTGCCCCTAGGACAGAACCTATAGGTGCTCAGTGCTCAGATTTGGCAGGATGGTCAAGTAAAAAGGAGCCCATCTTGCCAGAGCTGGTAACTCAAGGTCAACCCCAGAACAATACCAAGCAATACCAAAGCAGTTAATCAAGGAAGACTTCCTGGTGGAGGTGGGCTGGGAGTGGAGGTGGCTAGTCTCACATCTGTTTTTCCTGGTCATCACCTGTTTCCGGCGGGAACTCCCCAGAGGGCAGAGGTCATGTCTGGGTCTCAGGGCCATCCCCAGCACAACCCCACTGGAGCTGCGCATGCCTGCCTCACTGTCAACTGTGTGACTCATGGCTCATGAGCCTTTCCTCTGGACTAGAGATCAGGGAGCAGTTATTACAGTAACATTACTAACCACACGTCACGGCTGTGATCATGCTTACACTCAGTGCTCCTCCCCCAACCCTGGGCCAGAGTAATGACCTCACCCTTGAGGGTCAGCAAGCAAGGACAGGACTATACCCCCAGAGGCAGGGGGATGGCCTTGATGGCCTTGGTCCACCTGAGAAGCCCAGAATCTGGCCCCTTTCCCTCCGAGCTGGTTGCACACCCTCCGCGTCTCCTCAAAGCAGCCAGCTGGGGTAGGGACTAGTCCCCTGCTGCCTCCTCCCCTAGAGTGGGCAGGAAGAAGAAAGAGGAGATGATGGGAGCTGCCCTATCCCTGCCCTTCCTCACCCCTGGGTCTAGGATGTTCACATGCTGGAGAAAGTTGCATCCAGGGATGTGGCCGTAGTGGCCGGCTCCTGGCACCAGCAGAAATCCCCATGCCTGTCAGTAGACCCTGTTCAGACACGCTCCCTGACCATGGCACTGAGTAAGTGCTGAGGAGCCTCCTGTGGACTGAGGCCACACCCCTGCCTGCCCTGTCCTCCCTGACAGGCCCCTCCTGGGGCCCGGACCATTCCAGTTCCTCCTGTCAGACCATGGGAGGGCCCAGGGCATTCACTCCTACAGAGAACACTAAACGGGAAAGAAAGGAACACACAGGAACTGGGCTGGGAGCCCAGCTGGGTGCTCTTCGAGAAGTTACCCAACTTCTCTGGGCCTCAATTTCTTCCACTGTAAAATGGGACTAAGACTAGCTGCTTCTCGGGCCGGTCACGAGAATAAATGAGTGCACTGGCCTGGATCTGCCGTGGGTGAACAACGGCCAAGGCAGCCCGTCTTCGAACTCCACGCTCCCACCAACAGTTCAGGGCAGTAAGTGCCGCAGTCCCCCCCATTCTCTGTGGGGGGTACTTCACGACCCTCAGTGGATGCCCACAACCACGGATAGTACAGAACTCTACGTATGCCATGTTGTTCCTATACATACACGCCATGATAAAGTTTAATTTATCAATTAAGCACAGTAAGAGATTAACAATAATAACCAATAATAAAATAGAACACTCAGAACAATATAATGTAATAAAAGTTAAGTGAATGTGGTCTCTCTCTCAAAACATCTTACTGTACATACTGACCCTTCTCGTGATGACGTGAGATAAAATGCCCACTTGATGACATGAAGTGAGGGGAATGACGAAGGCACCGGGATGTAGCGTAAGGCCACCGTTGACCTCTGACCCTATATCAGAAGGAGGATCGTCTGCTCCCAAATTGCAGTTGACCGCGGGTAACTAAGACCTCAAAAAGCAAAATCTCAGCTAGATAAGGCGAGGAGCAGGGGGGAGGACTGCTAAACTAAGTAGAAGGAAGAACTGCAGCTTCAGAGAAGGGAGAGAATCAGAGTTGCTTGAAGACAGGAGCTGGGAAGGCCCCATCTCCTCTCTGCCAAGGACCTGTGGCAGACCCTCCCCCAACATCCGTCGTTCCCTGATCTTCCCCAGTTTGCAGCCAGACCCCCGGGACAGAAAGACTCAGCTTCCCTTGCAGCTAGGTGTGGCTGGGTGACCGAGGTCTGGTCAGCAGGATGCAAGCAGTGTGGGTACAATGTCCAGGAAGTGCCCAGGGAAGGGGCATGTGCTGCTTCAGCCTTTTCTCCTTCCTTTCTCCTGGCTAGAACTCCAGCAACCATCTTGAACAATGAAGGGACCTTGGAAATGGAAACTACACCCAGCAGATCAATAAGAGAGAAGGGGCTGAGTCCCTGAGAGCCTATAGTCTTCAAACCAGCCAGGGGATGTTTACCTGCTGACTTCAAGCACAGGAGCAAAAAATTTATCTCTATCTTATATAAACCGAACTGAACTCAGATACAGGTCCCTCTGGTAGAATCATCTCCACGCCTTTGTGTGGCTAGGGGGTGTAAAGAAGAGTTGTCTGGGATGTGACATCCCCACGAGGAGCATTCCCTTCTGCATGCCCTGCAAGGTCAGGCAGAGTCCTGTTGGGAGGACTGAGCTCCAGGGGAGCTGGGGATGGATGGATGGGGGGATGAAGAGAAGAAAGGAAGGAAGGGAGAGGGGGACGGAGGGAGGAGTCAGGCAAGTGGGTGAAATGAAGAAAGTATCCAGAAGGAAGGAAATACCCCAGGGCAAATGCTTCAGGTGATAGCCAGCCAGGCTTTGTGGCGTGGGAAGAGCAGCATGGCCAACCTGACCCACTGCCCATGTCCAACTCTGTTTTCCCATCTGTGCTTTGGGAAGGGGCCTTACTTACTGCCTCACTATTCAAGGCAAGTGTGAAGGGATTTTTTAAAAAGCCCCACAGAATCAGCTTGGCACTCTGTCAATACAGCGCCCAGCCAGGAGCCCCACTCTGGTGTTGCCTCACCTGTAAAGTGGGGAGCACAGTAGAAGTCCCTTCCGCTGGCTGTTGTGAGGGTTCAGTGGGGTGACTCCTGCAGTGTGCTTCTCGCTGTGTCTGGTGGGGGACAAGTGCACAGGGAACTGACAACGCTCATTATAGCCACTGTTGAAATCCTGCCCCGGTGTGAGGAACAGAGAACTGCCGTAGTGTGAGCTCAGGGAAAGCGACCTGGGCTCCTCACTGCCAAACAGCAGTCCCAGCCCTCAGGGACCCTAAAGGCCATGTAACATCAATGGTAAATACCAAGGGAGAGTTGCACCTTCCACCCTGTCAGGATCCTGCCTCGTCCTGCCTAGAAAGGCACGGGCCTGCCTTCGCTGCAGCTAATGCCCAGGGAGGCCCTTCCTAAAACTCCCCAGGAAAAAACGGGAGGGGGGGTACTAGATGAGCAAGACTGTTGTCAAGGCTTAGAAGGGACTTCACGAGGGGAACAGAGTGCTGGCCTGTCTCCTTGGAGCAGCAAACGAGAAAAAAATCACCTTCCATGCAAGTCACTGTGATTCGGGGAACTAAGGGAGAATTCTGACTGCCCAGGAGATGAACTCTGAGGCGCAGGGACCTGTGGACAGAGTCAGGAACGAAAGGGTCTTGTAATTCGAAGAGCAACCTCTGACCAACAGTTGAAACTCTGAGCCTCGGCTCCCACCTCCACAGGACCAGACAAGGTTATGGTGTGGGGCATGAGCTTAGGAATCCTACAGAGATGAGTCTGAAGCCACCTTGGACGATGTTACTTAATTGCACACCTCCTTGTTTCTTCTTCTGTTTAAAACAGAATAAAACCAAACACAAAACCGAGCTGGGCTCAGAGAGCCACCAGGATTAATTCAGTGGAAGCCAGCTGAGAGCCTGGCACCCAGGACAAGCTCCATAAATATTCTCTAGTAGGCTGCTATTTTTCTCCTGTCTGGGCAGGAATCAGACTGAAAGGATCTCTTCGGGCTCTTTTCAAGTCTAGAATTCCTTGATTCCACAAGCCTGTGCTTCCCTCATGCTGATTCTGGGATCTGGGGATTGGATGTGATGGGAGCGGACGGCTCTGCCACGCACAGCCCCAGCCCAGCCCCTGCCTGCAGGACACATCATTTTGCTTCCACAAGTGGGTTTCACCCTGCCAGTCACGTGCCCCAGCCCCGTGGCAGCCCCATGGCCACAGGTGGCCCTGCCAGCCATCTCTGACCCCTACAGCATGTCTTCCCCTAAAGTCAGGGCAGCACGGGCCCCTCCGGCTGACTTCCTCACACCTACGGTCCCCTGACAATGTCACATGCTGCTGAAGTTGGCAGGCCCAGAGGGGCCGCGGATGCCAACACAAACATCATTCCTGTGCAGGGAGAAGAGTCCACGGGGGTTATTTTTAACCTGTTGATCAGAGGCCATATCTCCAGCCCTGGGAGGCCCTGGGCTGGAGGCTCTGAGGGGAAGGTGAATTGTCACACCTCACCTCAATGATCCCCAAGGGCACTGGGCTGCAGGCAGGCACCCCGGGCCTCACCCCACTTTGACACAGAAGGGGAAAGGGAGATACAGATCAGGACATGCCCCATATTGTCTCCACTAGTCTCAACTGGGGTTGAACTCAACCAGGAAGAACAAGGATGCCATGAATCACAGAACATTGAACCTCGAGGTGGGTCCTTTCCAGTGCCTTCGTTGTACAGCTTAGGAAACTGAGACCTGAGAGAGGAGGCCTAGTCACACTGCCAGTTAGCCCCAGCACCCTTCTCCCTTGGCCATCCACAAAACTGACACTTCAATGACTCCCTAAGGCTGCATCCAGGGGCTCACCTTGCCCTACCACCCGCCCAGTGGACCACCTTTTCTCTGCCCTCTTCCCAGTCTGTCCCATCCTGGTGGACTGAGTCTCGGACAACCCCAGGATGAGGCCTCCAAAGCCTGCCTCGCCCTGCAGGGTCTTCCCAGGTGCCCAAGCAGTGCCCCCTAGAGGCCAGCAGCAGCTGTAGCCAGCGCGGCGGACAGCACCATGGTGGCTGGAGGCCCAGGCGAGGACGTGCAGGCCAGGGTGTGCCTGCGTGGGGGGAGCAGGACGCAGCTTCTGCCAAGAGCCCGCTGCCGGCTGCTGCTGAGCCTGTGCCCGCCAGAGAGGGGAGGCCAGACAATGGACCCCACAGCCCAGCCTCCCGGCCTTGGCCCCTTGAGCTGGGCAGGCAGCTGCCGCCTCCACTGGGCCCTCACGTAGCCCACGTCCTGCCTGCTGGGTGGCCCTTATCACTGGGTACGTGCCAGAAGCCCACGTGCCTATGCTCTGCAGTGGGGAGGGGACCAGAGGCCGGGGATGGATGGCACCAGTGGGAAGCAGACCACCCCCCACTATCCCAAGGAGGGGCCCGAGCAGGCCCCGAGTACCCGCTTGGGGAATATCCCCAACCCAGAGAGACCTTAGCCCCATCTTGCCAAGTCCCAACTCAACTGCTCTTCTCCTCTTGGACTACGAGGGTTGGGGTGGGAGGAGGAAGGATAGGCCGAAATCTTCCTATGAGTATTCTGGGTCACCAGCTCACAAATACCAAGTATACTTCAATGTAATAAGTACCATTACATTATACCCATTGGATACATGGGGAAACAGAGGCACAGAGAGGTCGAGTAACTTACCACAACCACACAGCCGGTAGGGACAGAGTCAGAATTCAAACCCAGGTAAGCTGAGTCAAAAGCCAAACCATTCTTCAACAGAATGCAGCAGGAGCAGGGATGGGACTGGGCAACACTCAGCCTCCTACCCCATGGGACTGCTGGCTTTGGGGTCTGACAGACATGGGCTCAAAGCCAGGAAGTGTGTGCTCTAGGCCAAGAGAAGCTCGTGTCTGGGTCCATGTTTCCTCACCAATACAATGTTCGAGGTGAGGTAGTGAGAGAGCGCTACAGTGTGTGCCTCACGCATGGAAAATGCCACTCCCTTTCACCTAGCAGAGCCCAGTGTCCCTCCACTGAGTGATCAGAACGTCCTCTGGCTGGTTGAAGGCTACCATACTAGCCTGCACTCCCACAGGCCAAACCCACAGAGCAGCTCCATTCCCTGGCACTCAGGCTCTGCGGCAAGCCACTGGCATGCTCAGCCACATAGCCCCTGTCACAGCCCAAGCACTGTCATTTAACCATGGGCACTGGGGTCTCCCTGTCTTCTCCCCAAGGAGACTGTGAGCACCTGCAGTAGAGCTGAGGAGAATGGGCTGAGGACAGGCACTGTGTCTCCCCCATCAGATTAGCAGGTCTAAAGGAAGACAGGAAGGGTGCTTCCTTAGACACAGACACTCCAAGCTGGGGCTCCCTGAGAGCAGAGGCTAAGCAAGCCATGTCATCCAGGCTACATGGCCTAGCACACATGCATAGTCAGGCTCTGCCCCCATTTCTGGTCAGCCACTCAGGAGCTGTGCGACCCTGAGTAGGTCCCTCAGCCTTTCTGAGCCCATTTCCTCCCTCGTCAAATAGAGATCACATTCCCTATCTACATCCCAGAGTTGTGAAGACAAAATGAAGCCTCATGTATGACATGCTCCCTTCTCATGATTTCTGCTAGTAGATTAGGACTAGTGTGTGTGGGCAGGGAGGGGGCCGTCCTGACTGGGAAGACATAGGAGACAGGCATAGACGTAGGAGTAGGAGGGAAACAGGGGATTCCCCACCGTGATGGGAGGCCTAAGGCTGGACAGGCAGGGGAAGAAAGGCTGAGGAGGCTGAGTCACCAGTCATGTTGAAGATGCTGGGAATCTGCTGGGAGATTCCTAGCCACTGGGAGTGAAGTGACCACAAGAGGGACCACAGAAGACATAGGGAAGCCTCAAGAAATGAGATGACTGAACAGCACAAGGAGGGGAACTATGGCATACCTTAGCTCCAGGGACTCTGGAGGAAGCTGCCTGAGGGGCAAGACTCAGCCTTGCCTTCAGGGAACCCCAGTCTGAGGGGGGAGACACAGCCCTGACCTCAGGGAGCCCCAGTCTGAGGGGAGACACAGCCCTGCCCTCAGGGAGCCCCAGTCTGAGGGGGAGACACAGCCCTGCCCCAGGGAGCCCCAGTCTGAGGGGGGAGACACAGCCCTGCCCTCAGGGAGCCCCAGCCTGAGGGGAGACACAGCCCTGCCCTCAGGGAGCCCCAGTCTGAGCTGGGAGACACAGCCCTGCTCTCAGGGAGCCCCAGTCTGAGGGGAGACACAGCCCTGCCCTCAGGGAGCCCCAGCCTGAGGGGGAGACACAGCCCTGCCCTCAGGGAGCCCCAGTCTGAGGG